>NW_006160076.1:1955622-1986444 GCF_000334495.1 Tupaia belangeri chinensis | reverse complement strand
CCCCCCACCGCAAGAGCCTGGAAAGTGAGAAATCATCCCTCAGCAGGGGTGGCCACACTGCAATCCCTTCTCCTCTATTATTCTCCCGGGATTTTGGGCATGCTCACACACACACACCTGGCATGAATTTCAAGCCACCAAGTCCGGGACATGAACCACAGTCGACCATGTGAAGGTCCAGCAATGCAACCTCTACACCACCTGCTGGTCCCATGAATCGCTTCTTATCTAAACAAAGTAGAAATACTTTTTTTTTTTTTTTTCAAAATTGAAAGATAGTTGTTCTGTGGATTTTTAGAAAAGATGAAATCTAACTCCAAGTTTCCTTGACTCTGGGTTCATGAACTTCTCTTTCTAGTATTTTGAAGTGGGAGCCTTCCCCACCCCAAATTTACCCCAAACTTATCTCCCACTCCTTCCCGCACTACCCATCATTTTGGACTAGACAGATGTCTCAGTCTTACGTGTATCAAAACATACTGCACTACCAGTATGCTTATTGCCCAAACCTGCACCGTCCGCTGGAATCCAGTAGCTTGGCAGGTTCTATACCATCCTTGGATACAGGAACCTGTTTAGGCTGGGAGTCCTGGCTTGGGATATCAAGCCATTTTGCCCACAATATCTATGACTACCTTTTCCCCAAAGTGGAAGAAGAGGGTGAGTCGGGGTTCCTATGACTTGTAGAACTTACCCTAGTCTTAGGGAATCTAACTCTAACTTGGTACCTTTGTATCTCCTCCTTCTAGCTAATATCTGCTTTTCCTATCTCTAACATAATCTTCTCCTTGGGATTTCTGAGACAAAAGGGAGGATACTGCAGAGAACATTTGCTTTAGCTCCCTCTGTTTTCTTTCACAGTAGAAACTGTTCTGATGCTAGGAAACTCAAAACCATAGAGAAAAAAGGGCAGGGGGAAAACACATAAATAAATGTCTCAACAAATAATTTTACTACCAATGTAGATACCTAATCTCTTTTTATTCAGTCTTTCTGAAGTTAATGTATTATCTATCTCACTCAAGGAAGAAATGACCCAAGGTCAGCCTGACCTCTTATTTACTCCAAGAGAATATATCAACAACTGAGTCATTAAACAAAGCCCATTCTGCCTTTTTCACTCATAGAACTTCACTAGGTTTATCTGAAATATGCTTGAAAAACAATCTAATTTATCTTGCCCAAGTAATTTAATTAGAATTAAATTAAATTCAGCAGAATGCATACATCATTTTACATGCTGCACCTTGATTCATTTTATTGGCTATTTTTATTTTAAAGGCATGATGAGTTATTTGGCCCCACAGTATTATATCTAATATAAGCTAACTGATCCTTAGGCGCACTAGGGAAAACAAAACTCCTGCTCATCATTATGCATGTCACTCACAGCACATTTGAATTGCATCTTTTTGGCAATGTGTGAGCTGGTGAGATAGGTACTTCATATCAGTTTATTTATACTTCCCAAAGGAATATTTTTTAGCTTGTCCCTTGTTTTTCATCTCTCTCTCTCACACACACACACTCACACACACACACACACATATACACAGTAAAAAAGAAAAGAAAAGAAATCATATTCAGATTCTATTCAAATCACTCTCATAGTCATGAAGAAAACTTCAGGGTATCAAGGGAACTGAGAATGCAGTTTGAAACTCTCTTCTTTTTAGATAGTTGGAAATAGTAAATTGTGTAGAAATTGCTTTTCAGTTATGGAGTAGATTTGTTGTACTGGGATACAGTTGTTTTTAGGGAGCACAATCTTAAAGGGCCAGCATCATATGGATACGACGTACCATTGGAAGGATGCCGATTTAATAGTCATTTTTCCAGAAGAACTATAGGACTGTCTTTTAGGTTGTTGCTTGTTCTTGATTACTATAGCAGGAGTCTTCCAAAGCTACATGCCTATGTGACTATAGAAACAAAGGGGGAGAACAGTATCTTTTCTCCTTTTTTCTCAATCCCAAATTACTTAAGGTTGAGACATTCATAAGAGGAAAGTAATGTGTCCTCTAGGTTGACCAGTCTGTTGAAGCTGTCATGATGCCTGAACATTGTTCTCCACCACTAGGCTGCCTCCTTGAAGCTGTTGTATCAAAGCAGCGTTAAATGATTCCAGAAACTTGGGAGTGGTGATGGGAAGGAGATAGTTGAACAGAAAATATATTAGGTCATTGGTAAAGTCGTGACACATTTTTGCATAGAAAACACATCATGACTTTTCCCATGGTCCAATACCTTTAGCAAAAAAAAAAAAAAAAAAAAAAAGAAGGAAAAAGAAATGTTAAATTTGAAGATTTATTTTTTCAGCTGAAGTTGTAGTTTTACTCAACTTTCCCTTTAGCAGTACTCTTAAAAATTAAATGAGGTTGGGAACCAGCAGTTAGCGTAATGGCTATGTCACTGGACTCCCACGTAGTCGACCACGGTTCGCATCCCAGACCCGGTGGCTTAAAACTCACGCCAGGCACGTGTGCGTGTGTGCCCAAGATCCCTAGAGGAGAATGGAGAAGGGATTGCGGCGTGACCATCCCCCCTGGGGGGTGAGTTCTCGCTTTCTGTCTCTATATCTCTCTCTGTCTGTCTGGCAAGCACACACGCCCTATAGTGTAAACCACTCAAAAACAAAAAAAAAGGAGAAAAAAAAATTAAATGAGGCCATTCCCATTTTTCATTTGTGAAACAAAATCTTAATGTTCCCTTTTTAGTGTTTTGCCTCAGATTCATCAGATGTCTTCTGTGTCCTTGGACAGCTTGGAAACTGGGTGAAATTAGATGAGAAAAGTGCAATGTGTCAAAGGTCTGAAATTATGTGGATTTATCCAAATCTTGACATGGGGGGAAAGAAAAGGTCTTTGTTGATCAGATGGGCTATTATGGTTCATAGAGAGGGTTGCTTAAAATCCCCATAATCAACAGAAGTTTATTTCTCACAGTTTTGGGAAACAGAATTTTAAGATCACATGCCAACATGGCAAGGTTCTGTGAGGGCCCTCTTTCTGATTGCAGACTGTTATTTTATCCCCACATGGCAAAGAGGGTAAGAGAGCTCTCTGGGATCCTTTCTTTTTCTTTCTTTCTTTTTCCTTTTTCTCTTTCACTCTCTCCTTATTTCTGCTTCCTTCCTTCTCTTTTTCTTTTATTTAATTTATTATTTTTTTTAGATAGAGATTTTTGTCATAGGGTGCTTATACTACTTGGAGACAAAGAAAGAGAGAAAGTGAGAATCTCCTCCGCCGGGGGGGGGGGGGGCTGGCCATAGAAAGCAAGAAATCAGCCCCCCGGGGGGATGGCCATGCTGCAATCCCTTTTCCTCCATTCTCCTCTTGAGATTTTGGGTACTCACGCACATGCGCCGAACATTTGAGCCGCCATATCCTAGACTTGAACAGCAGTCAACCATGTGGGGGTCCAGTGCCTTAAGCATTATGCCACCTGCTGGTCCCTAAAAGGTACTAATTGCATTCACCAGGGTGCCATTCTCATGGTCCAGTCACCTCCCAAGGCTCCACCTTCAAATCCTATCACCTCGTAGGGGGGTAGTCAGAGGAGAATATGAATTTGGGAGGACACAAATGTTCAGTCACTTGTTAGATGATTTGTAAATTATTTTAATTGGAGAACATAGTTAGTGACCATTTTCCCCACCAGTTCATATTGCCAAGAACCAATGCAACAAAGCAAAGTGAACTGAAATCCTGGTCAAAGTTGAGAAAGCCCCAGACCTTTTCCCTTCCCACTCTGAAGACTGTGTTTCACTGGGAGGGATCAGAGCACACTTCATTATGCTAACACGTCGATTCACAGTTTTCTAAAGCAGCAGAAAGGTGAATGTCCAATTTATGTTCACCGAAGTGAGCCCTTAATTTTTTACTTCCTTGTTTTTTAAGAAAGTGTCAAAAAAAAATAGATATATGAAAGAATTTATAACATGAAATAACCTGGAGTTTTCCAGCCCAGCATTGCAATCAGTAGAGATTGCAAAAGAGCAACCACACCAGAGGATTATTTTGAGAAAGACTTTGAAGGAAGAAAAAGACTGATCTTTGCTAGCAGATGGGGTATCACAGAATACTTGGTAGGCAGGGCTGAATTGAGAAGGTGTATGTGTGACTAGTGTGCTGGGCATTTGCTTTTCAACAATTTGAGTCGTTGACATGTAAATATTTTCTCAAAAATATTAAAAACCATACTGTTTCTGCTGTTATAAAGTCACAAACAAAATTATACAGAATTATAAGAAATATTTTGAATATTATCTTTAAAATTCAGTATTTTGAAATTTTGAAAGTTCTTTATTAATGTCAAGAACTACGGGTGTAAGCAAAAATTTTTTGATATGTAAAGTAAATGTGGAAAAATCTAAAAACAAATAAATAAATAGAAAAAAGAAAAAGAAAAGAAAGTTACCAATTTTAGTCAAACTGAATTTTGACTTTAAAAAAAAAAAATAGAGCATGTCAGTGGTTCCCACAGCTTGAGGGCCTGCGGATGGTTTTGAGCTGTAGCCTTGGAAGCAGCTCCTCCTGGTAAGAACAGCCTAATCTCATTCACATGGAACATGAATTTAATGAGAATGTTTATTTTCAGAGTAAAAATCACTATCGCATCTTTGGTTTGTATATTTGCCTAATATTTCTAGTTTGTCTAATATTTCAACGGTGTTTAGTCTTAGAAGCTTTTTAAAAGGCAGAATGCCTTATATCTCATAAGCCAACCTGAGTTGTATTTTAACAAGTCAAAAATATAACTTTGATTTTTTTTTTCTCTCTCTCTATTAACACCCACCCCATCAAGTGTTTAAACTTTCTCCTTAGATTGGCCTGTTTCAGGAGCTTTCTCTCTCACTGGTGTGTCCTTCTGACCTCCTCTATCTTAGAAGCGCTGAGGACCTTTTGGCATTTCCCACTTGAGGACATCTTTCTTCTAACTACCTTTCTCCCTTTTAACCCTGAAGCGGGAGTCACAATCATAGAAATTTATTTTGGCTAAAGTCATTCCTGCAGCAGAAATTTCAGTAGGTCAACTTTCTTCCTAGTCATTATAATATTTAATTATGCTAGGAATCAAATTTTCACTTTTACAGAAGACCTTTTCCTCTAGAATAAATTATTTTCTAGCCTATGCCACAAAAATTAGATTTTGATGTAATTTTGAGGTTTTTTTCAAGGAAGTCTGTCAGAATTACTGACATAAAATTATCCCTTTATTGTCAGGTCCTTGAAAGAGGACAAAAGAAATCATATTTTTAAAATTTATAATAGAATATATTTACATGTGAGAGAGAGGGGGAAAAAGAGAGATGGATCCTGGACAGGATCTGGTCACATCACAACCTCCTTTCTTCAGTCCTACAGCCTGCCAGGTTCCTGGGCACATGCAAACACTCAGTGTGTTTTCAGGCTGACTGGCCTAGGGGCTTGAACCACAGTCACTGTGTAGTTTCCAGCTCCACTGTATGCTAGTCACTACCTCTCAGCGAGGTCAGAGTCATCTTTCAGTCCAAAGAACAATGAAGAAAAATGTCAACCAGACTTCACTCAGAGAATCTTTCTACTACTCGAAAGCAAAAGCCAGATATCTTTGTCTTCTAAAATGAGGCATGATTTTCTTCTATAATAATGTACCCTAAGTTCCCTTCAGTATTCTTCCAGGTAAAAGGCGTAATTGATTTTCTCAGTTGATTATACATTTTTCAAGTAGGTTTCAATTATATGTAGAGAGGTTCAGCACTCCGTGGAATCTAACTTTCCCGATTCCTTCTACTTCAGATACACTGTACTTTGTGCTCAAAAATTTGGCAAATATTTGATAAAATAGAGGAATTTGACAGGTTTTTATTATAAAGAACGTAATCTCCAGTCTACTTGCATACTTTATTTTTATTTACTCAATAGAGTTTAAAGTTAGACATTTGTCATTTGGCCTCAGGGTTCACTAATATAATTTAAAATGCAAAGCTAAAAGCATTTGGTAATGAAAATATGCCAAAGTCATTTAAAAATGCATATGAAAAGAAAACAGTAACACAGCCAACTTTAAAAGGTTGCCACCTTTTCCTACTCTACTGGAAGATCTTAGCAAGGGTGACAACCAGAGCCAGAAGGTTCTATTTAAAGCTAAGATCCATTAGTTTTCTAATAATCATGTCGTATATGACTCTTTAAGTATTCCTCATTTCCTTTTTGCTTTTTCCCCTCGGTTTCCAAAAGGCAGGAATTTTTTAAGCTTTCCAAATTGTGGAGTAAGCATATTAGTTAGACCTTGAGGAAATAGATCTGAGATGCATGTTAAGAGTATTTTTTTCTAGTTTCATCTAAATGTATCATGATACCATCTTACAAATAGTTTTAAGTCATCATTAAGAGTACTGTTTTTTTTTTCAAGTATACTAAAAGGTGATGCAAGCTATCATTGTATCTTCCATGAGACAGACACTCTGAGAGCCAGTTTATGTAGGCTATCATAGTTAAATCCTCATGACAACCCTGTGAGGTATATATTATTATCTCCATTTTATAGTTGAGGAAAATGAGTCTCAGCTAGTTAGCAGAAGAATCAGAATCTGTATCCATATCTATTCCATTTCAAAACATCTTCTCATTTTACTGTGATTAATGGAATAAGGAGAGAAATGTGAAGACATTATGGCTAAATTTACTTTGTTTCCCGTACTTGGAATTTTCAAAGAATGATTTCTACCAAGTTAAAACTGCACCTTACCTGTTCAATTTCTCTGACCTCTCTCTACCCATCATTTCTATTATTATTTGTTCCTGACCAGCCACATGATTCTATGTCAGTCTCTGCTTCTGAGACCACACACCATTCCCTTTCCTGCAGTGATGTACCAATTTATCAATGTTAAATTACATTAATCCCAAATTAAAATACTCTCATTAGTTATTTAAAAAGTCTTAAAACTATGTTCTTTGGAACATGTTTTCAGATATCTTTTGCCCAATTTTACACACTAATAATATCCCAATAACTTTCAGAAGTTGTACGTAGGTTTCCTTGAGTAAGTAGGTATTTTTATGTTCTCTATTCAAGTACTTTCAATATTTATGTTTCTTAACACTCAAAGTTCTTACAGGTAGAGCCAAGCATTCCTTTCTCATAATCTGCACCCAGCAGACCTTGGCAAATGCTACTGATTGATTTGTTTCTCTGTGGTTAATCCCAAACCCACAGAGTTTGCACATAAGGAAGTAAATGTTGCTGACTCAGCTACCAAAGAGTTTAATACAGTACACAAAAGGAACAGACTTTATAATTGAATAAACAGCTGGTGATGTGGTTAAAGTGGCTAGATCCCACATGACCAGCTACATGGTTAAAGTCTAAGACTCTGTGACTTGAAAAACATACTTGGTGCATGTATGCGTGCCCAAAACTTCCAAATAAAGAAGAAAATAGAGGGACCAGCAGTTAGCATAATGGCTATGTCGCTGGACTCCCATGTAGTCGACCGCGGTTCAAGTCCTGGACCCGGTGGCTTAAAACTCACGCTGGGCATGCGTGTGTGTGTGTGCACCCAAGATCCCGAGAGGAGACTGGAAGAGAAGGGATTGCGACGTGGCCATCCCCCCCTGGGCGCTGGCCCCCCCCCCCCCCCCCCACCAGGTGGGGGGTGGTTTCTCGCTTTCTGTCTCTCTGTCTCTGTCTGGTGAGCACACACTCCCTATAGCAAAAACCTCTCCCCCCCCCAAAAAAAAAAGAAGAAAAGAAAATGCAGAAGGGATTATGGCATGGAGGTGCTTTCTCACTTTCTGTCTTTCTCTGATGAGGGTATGCATTCTTCGGCAAAGTTTAAAAAGAAATTGAAGATACAAACAAGTTTGGATGTGCTCAGATCAATGTCTTCTAAAAGGAAGTCAGAATTATAGAATAGAAGGAAACATCACACGATATGTTAGCCTGAGTTGTCTGGAAAGTAGACAGGGGCTTGAGTGCCACTAGTTTATTAAGAAGTGCAATCCTGGGGAGCAGGAGTGAGAAAGGGAAGGAGGGAACCCAAGACAAGGATATAGAAAATATAAGAAACACTCCGTGAGGCAGAGCCATTTTCGGAATGAACAACTGCTACTCAGTACAGATTGCCCAGAGGAAGAAGGAAGAATTGACTTACCTGCTAGAGTCTCCTTTTGATCAAGTACAATAATTTCCCTGTGCTTCTGGTTGCTCATGAGTAGGCACTAAGCAGGTCTCCTTAAGGTCTTGCCCCCTAGCTTATTTGTGAATTCCTGGGGTGGAAGGCATAGATATATTCAGCTTAGCCATGGTGCACAGGACCACAGGGATGTACCCACACAATGTTGGCTGTAATCCCTGCAGGATTGGTTGTGGCAGCTACTACTGCAGCTGGAGTAAATAGCCAGAGACCCTGCAGATAGGTGAGACCAAAAAGATTTGATGGATGAGGGTAAGAAGTGTCATACACATGACCATACTATTCTTATTTTATCTGAAGCAATCTAATGCAAAGTGTAAGACGCCCAAGATGATGGAGCTAATTAGTAGAATTTACAAAACTAAGGCTTCCAAGAGCCAGCAGTTAGTGTAATGGCTATGTCGCTGGACTCCCACGTAGTCGACCACGGTTCACCTCCCAGACCCGGTGGCTTAAAACTCACGACGAGCGCGTGTGCGTGCATGCCCAAGATCCTGAAAGGAGAATGGAGGAGAAGGGATTGCGGCGTGACCATCCCCCTGGGGGGTGATTTCTCGCTTTCTGTCTCTATGTCGCTCTCTGTCTGTCTGGCGAGCGCACGCGCCCTATAGCGAAAAACCTCTCAAAAACAAAACAAAACAAAACAAAACAAAAACAAAAACAAAAAAGCCTAAGTCTTCCATCTCACTCTGTGCCTTTGACTTCTCTGTGCTACTTCTCTAGACTTAAAACATACAACATCCACAGGCATATGTGACTCACCTTCACACTAGAATTTCAAATATCTCCGGTACTTAATACCCTATAGGCTCAATCAAACATTGTGTTTAGGAGAATTTTCCTTGGTTTCTTTTACCTACTGAGAGAAACAAAACAAAAACAGATGCTATGGAGTCAAAGAATGGATTCAATTCCATGAGCACAGGATCTGAGGCAAAGACACCCCAATTAATGCTAAACTTCTGGACGTGTGTATTTGCCTCTTGCCTAATAATCTTCTTCCACAGTGGTTTCATTAATGCTTGAATGTGATAAAAAAAAAAAAAAAAAAAAACCAACAACCTTTCTAGAAGTTAATGACCTACCTTCTGTAAGTACAAATCTTGTCAAAGATTGTATGGAACATGTTTCTCCCACATTCATTGGTATTGTTTTTAGTTTGGGCAGTATGCTTAAGTGTTCTTTATGTATGCACATCTCAATTCATATACTGACTCAGATATGATTTGATTTGCCTGAGAATAGATATCAGAATGAAGATGCCTCCACAGAAAGGTTGACATTTCCTAAGTCAATATGTTAACATAATTGCTTCACTCTTTTGCCAAAGAATTACAAAACAATATGCTTATGTAATGCTATGTTGAAATTCTTTATAACCTTAAAATAATGTATTCTGACAACTATAAGAAGAAAACAGAATTCACTCCATGCTTTATTTTATTCTAATTATTTTAAATATCTAATTTGTAACTCAAAATTTTAAAGTCTGTTTTCTTTAATAGAACTAAGTGCTAGTGTTAATGGCTATGTCAGTCTTTATGAATACACTCTCTGTTGTAGCTGGTATTCGGCTTACAGTCCACTGTTTTTCCTGAGGTTCATGCATTTTTCATTGTCTAGTCATTCGGAATTTAAAATGGATAGGATGTCCTTTTAATGCATAAACAAGGAAGATGAAACTGTGTATCATAGCCTCCTCTCTATTTCTGCTACTAAAATTATAGGAACTATGTATCTTATGTTAGAATGCATCTGGTGTGCTATTCTATATACTACATGAATAACCAACAGCTTGCAGTGCAAAATTCCACCAGGCACCATATTTAGCATCATTTTTGCAAGATAGCACCTTACCAAGCTTATTCAGAAATGCTCCAGAAAATAGTTTATTAATCTCAGTGTCTAAATGACAGATGGAATACAGTAAAAACAACGTTGTTTTTGTCTTTCAGAGCTAGTAGTTTTCCAAGATAAGATAAGCACTCATCTTTCAAATCTTTCAAAACTTTGCCATTTTCCTTTATAGATAGTTTTCACTTGTAAATTTGTGCATTCATTCATTCTATGTTTATTATTTTCTTTCTGTCCAGCAGTCCTCAAGGCACTAGAAATATAAAAGTGAATAAAATACATTCTTTCTCTTCAGGAACTCACAAGCCACATAGCATGGTGAGCACAAGTAGAGATAGAAGCATAGAGATGAAGACACTTAACAGCCTTGTGGAGCAGAGACTGGCTAAGGGGAATATTCTACAGAGGATGGTAAAGGGTTAAGACTATGAAGAATTAGGTGAAGGAACCACAGGTCTACTGTAGTGGTTACATAAGGGAAAAAAATAGGAGTACTTTGTGACAATAAATTAACTAAAAGATCCTAAAACAGAGAGAGACTAGAGAAGACATTTTTGTGTAATGCATTATCACTGTCTTGTTCTAACAGAGAACAAAAGAGAATTTGATAGAGACATGATGGCAAGGCCTGAGACATAGTTAGCAAAGTGTCAACATTTAGATATTTATATTTACTTATATTTATTTTGCCATATTTATTTGTTTTGGTGATTTCAGTAACCAGTTCAAACATACAGGCTACAGTATCTTGCTCCCTGCAGTTGGACGAGCACTCATGAACAAATCTGCTGAAGGGTCCTTCCATTCCTTCCTGTTTTATATGTTGTATTCATTAGCATGACAAATAAAGTCATAATTTTCATTCACTATCAAATCACACCAGCATCAAATGAATGACATAGCCACTAATTAAAAGCAGAAACTGAATACAGTAGATTTGCTGTTTTGTTGGACTGAAGAAACAAGAATAGGCTTGTGACTTCTTGTTGAAAGGCATACATTATAGGGACCAGCAGTTAGTGTAATGGCTATGTCGCTGAACTCCCATGTAGCTGACCACGGTTCGAGTCCTGGACCCAGTGGCTTAAACTCATGCTGGGCGCGTGTGCATGCGTGCCCAAGATCTCGAGAGGAGAACGGAGGAGAAGGGATTGCAGCATGGCCATCCCCCCTGGGGGGTGATTTTTCACTTTCTATCTCTCTGTCTCTCTTTGTCTTTCTGGTAAGTACACGAGTCCTATAGCAAAAAACTCTCAAAAAAAAAAAAAAAAAAGAAGAAGAAAAGAAAGGCATACATTATAGATATCTTTGCAGAACAGTTTTCATCGGAGTCACTGACTTGTTCTTGTCTTTACATTCTCCAGGATGTTTCTGGAAACCAGTCATTTAGATTTCTAGAATTATGCTTTGTACCTTCTAAGACAGCAAAGAGTAAAATATATATATTTAGAAGAATAATGATAGGACAGCATAGTAATTATAAAGTTGATGTTTGAGGGTTAGCAGGTGGCATGGTGGTTATGGGCACTGGACTCCCACATGGCCGACTGCAGTTCGAGTTCCAGACCTGGTGGCTTGCTTTCTCATTTTCTCTCTCACTCTCTCTTTTTGTCTCTCTGTCTCTCTCTGTCTTCCTGGCGAGCGCATGTGCCCTAGAGCAAAAACTTTTCCAAAAAAAAAAATTTTTTTTTGACAGTAATCTTTCATTTTTGTGTGTGTGACTTTATTTTGTTTAGAAAAGACACAGGCTGTTCCCAAAGTTTTAAATACCTTGGTGTAATTCAAAGAGCTGTGGGAATCCGGGAATCCATGACATAACAATAGTTTCGACCTTTGAATTTTCCCAAGGAGACACACACCCAAAATAGCACTCCCCAGCAGACAAGCTTAACATCAAGAGCAACTCTGATATACTAGCAGTAATTCTACCTACCTCTCTTCTACTTAGAGATGTAAGTTGTTATGCAAATAGTCAGGGTGACCCAATGACAGGATTATGAATCTACTCTCAATTAATTTTCAAATCACTTTAAACATTACTATTTTGGTTATGGAGCTGCCTGACTGATTCTCCCGGTACGAAGTAAGTGCATTTCAGGACCTGAACCCAGCCCCAGCCTGGTGCCTGCCTCAGCCGCTGTTTCAACCCTTTGAGGTGGGGCCGCCATGCCACGGGCTCGGTTTCAAGGCTGCAGATTGTGATAGCTCAAAGATCAAAAAACCTGCATTTATGGATGAAGAGGTTCAAAGCATACTCATCAAGATGACAGGCTTGAATTTGCAGAAGACTTTTAAGTCAGCTTTAAGCACTGAAGCCACCAACCTGTAAGCTAATGACCCAGGCAGAGTTAGAAAAGGCTACAAGACAGGCAGTTGAGGCAGCTAAAGTATGATTTAAAATACCACAGGTTCTGGAAGAGGGAGCACCAATAAATGACCTGTTAGCTGAAAATAAGATTTTAGAAGGAACAGAAACAGCCAAATAGATGTTTACTGATATATCATATAGCATACCACACCAGGAGCGTTTTATTGGCATCAGAGAACTAAGTGGCACACTATGCAAAGCCTCGTGGGAAGAACGGGACTGGAGGATGCAAGTTTATTTCCCAAAGGAAGGTCGTAAGATTTTGCCACCATTAATTTTCAAAGCAGAAAATCTTAAGACTGTGTACAGCCAGGACCGGCTTGTTGATATCCTCGATCTCCTGTGTTCCCCAGTTTGAGCCTGATTCTGCTGAATATCAGGGTTCATCATCAGACCTATGAAGACAGAGATACACAGGGAAAGTACGACCTTTTACGTTCAACAAGACACTTTGGAGGAATGGTTTGGTATTTTGTAAATAAGAAAAATAGTGATGGTTTGCTGATTGACCAGATTCGGAGAGATTTAATTGATGATGTCGCCAGCTTGGTGCAGTCACATAGTCTACCCAGACAGACGGTCAGCTCAACAGGCCAAGGAGCAGGCTGCTGAGGGAATCAACTTAATTGAGGTGTTCGCAAAAACAGAAACACAAAAAGGCTCATCTATAGAATTAACACTTCAAGAGGCATTTATTAGCCATTCTGCAGCATCCTGAAAATATTGTTAAAATACATTTTATTTTACTGAATACTACCTACCTTTCTCTTAGTTAAATATTGAGCTGAATGTTTAAAAATGTCAAGATAAAGGGCCAGTTCCTTGGCTCTCTGATTGAGGGCTCTGGATCCAACATGGCTGACTGCAGTTCAAATCCCCACACATGCTGGGTGTGTGTACATGTGTGCCCCAAATCCTGGCAAGAAGGAAAACTGGAGGAAAAGGGATGGTAGCATGACCATGCCCCACTGGGCAGGGGGTGCTTTTCACCCTCTCCTCTCTGATAAACAAATACATCCTCTGGCAAATTAAAAAAAAAAAAATTCAAGATTAAAAGGTACTTATTTGTAAAAAAAAAAAAAAGTTACTATTTTAACTGTCATTGTTATTACTATGTTATATAATGACTAGATCCAACTTCTTTAAAGGGTTCTTTGAATTCCTCTAAGTCAGCCCATTTTATTTTCCACCACTTCCTGTCTACTAATTCTCTACTAACAATCTCCTCCATGAAGCACTCCGTTCCCTTGCTTTCTGTGACAACAACACTGTTTTGGTACTTTCCAATCAAATGAAACAGGTCTTTTAAAGGCTGACAGTGACTGCCAATCATCTCTTGCTGGTCCTCATTCTCCCTGCTCTCTAGGTAGCATTAAATATTACAACTACTGCCGGAACATCTCAGTTCCCTTCCTTTCCTTGGCATCAAGAACTGTCTTGGTTTTCATCTTAGTTCTTTAACCACTTCTGACTTCACTGATGTGATTTTTCTCCCTTTCCAATCCACACTTTGAGATTTCCTAAAGCTCTCTTTTCACTTAAACCAACTCTTTAAGATTTTTGGCAAAGGCCATTGCACTTCCCTTAGGCAGCATTAAGAACTTTTGAGTTACTTCTAGTACTTATTTTTACCTTTACTTTTTTTAAAAATTGCTTTGCATTCCAATAAAACTGTTCCATGTTGGGTGGGCGTGCCTTTGCCCTGCCTGAATCCATGCATTTCTACTTCCTCTGAATAGTATTGCTCTGCCATAGATAGGATGAAGAACATTGTACAAGCTTCTCAGTCTGGCAGAGCAAAAGAGGTATGAAAGTAGTAATTATAATACAATGAGATAGAAGTAATAAAGGAGATGCCTCTCAGGGAAGAAATGGTAGAGAACATATAAGCCAGATCTTGAACGATGAATAGAAATCAGACTGACAACGTAAAAGTGAGCATTCTGGAAATAACATGTGCAAAGCAATGTAGGCAAAGAACATGACTCACCGTTGAAGTGCAAATAGTTCTTTAGGGCTTGAACTCGACTTTATGGAGGAATAGTATGGGGCAAGCAGGGGTTGAAGCGCCGGAGGTAGTAAGAGTGGAACATTTAGGTCATTGTGTTAGGTATCTGTTGTTATGTCGCTGTGTAACAAAGTACGGTAAAACCTCACATCCCAGGGGTTGGCAGGTGGTGTGGTGGTTAGGGGTGCTTGACTCTCTCATGGCTCACTGTGGTTCAAGTCCTGGACCTCGTGGCTTGCTTTCTCACTTTCTCTCTCTCTCTCTCTCTCTTTCTCTGTCCCATTCTGTTCAAAATTAAAATTAAAAATAAAGTTAAATAAAATAATTCTTTTAAAAAAGTACATCCTAAAATGCCATCATTTATTCTTTCTTGCAATTCTCTAATTGGGCCAGTTTCTCAGGGGCTTCATCTCTGCTCCATATGACATAGGTTGGCATGGCTTGCCTGGGTCAGGAGGATCCAAAATCCTCACTTATATGCCCTTTAACTAAGAAAATGGTGGCAGCTTGGCTTTCTCTTGCTCTTGCCATGTGGTCTCTCAATATGTCTACTTCAGGTTTCTTTACCTGAAAGCTATCTCCTAGGAAGGCAAAAACGGAAGCTGCAGAGCTTCTTAGGTCTTAGGCCCCAAAGTCACATGGCATCTGTTCCCCACCATGTTCTATTGGTTAAAGCAAGTCACAAGACAAATGTGGCTCCTTGAAAAGCAGAAACAGACCTTACCTCTCATTGAGAGAAGCAGCGTGAGTGTCAAAGGCTGTCGGCAGCTCTCTGAGTAGTTGGCTTCCCAGGCTTTATAGGTAGGTCACTGTATTCTGTAAGGAACTTTATGAACTTTTAAGCAGCCAACTGACATTTTAAATATATATGTTTAAAAATATGTCTTTGACTTCTTTGTAAATATTAAAATTGGGGGCCTATACTGGAAATATGTTAACCTCAAGAAAGTGTTCTCCATGGATCCACACGCCTCCTGCTTTTTCATGAAAACAGATGGAATGAAAAAAAATGTGACTATTGCCTTTCCTTTTTAAATGCAAACTATACCAAAGTATTGCCCAGGACTCTGCTTCTTTCAGAAAAGTGGACTTATGTCAGAGTCGGTAGATGCCGTGATGGTTAAGGTGCTGGACTCCCACATGGCCTACCACTGTTTAAGTCCCAGACTTGGCAGATTGAAACCCAAGTTCGTTGCGTGTGCATACATGCCCAAATCCCAAGAGGACAATGAAGAAGCTATTGTGGTGTGATATTACTCCTAAGGGGTGATTCCCTCTCTCTGTTTCTCTCTGTCTTCGATGAGCACATTTACCCTATGCAAAAAATCATAAAAACAAAACAGTGCACTTAGGTCAACCATAGAGGAGGAAATATGTAACACTGTAAGTCCTTGGCCTAAAGTTTTTTCTATTTACAAATACTACTACTTTCTTACTTTGAATTGCTGTTTTTATAAATAAACCAGATGAGCCTTTCAGGGAGGGCGGAAGTCTGCTTTGTGTTTCTAGGGGCTCTTTGTGCATCAGAGCATGCACGCATATGAGACCATAAAGCTTGTGTAGGCATTTTATTCATGTGCAAAATGTATGCCCTGATGCTTGCCTCTAGTTCTCACTACACTAGTCTACAGGGATGATGGCCTATGAAGAGAAAAAAACACACAAACAGAAAATATTTGCATAGTTTTAAAGGTGTTTTAGCTACCACAGTACCGATCATGAATATCATTTAATGTGTAGCCAATTTTAACTTGAGCAGAAGAAAACAGAACTCTAATGCTTATTAAAGCTTTCTAAAACAAATTGGCATCTGAAGTCCAGAAATGGGAAATAAATGGTCCTTTTGCATGTTTGGAGGTTCATACAGCCCCTTCCCCTAGGTGTTCTTGAATCTAGGATTTTATTTTTGTGGGGGGAGAGGTTTTTGCTATAGGGCGTGTGCGCTCACCAGACAGAGGCAGAGAACCAGAAAGCGGGAAATCAACCCCCAGGGGGAATGGCCATGCTGCAATCTCTTCTCCTCCATTCTCCTCTTGTGATCTTGGGCACGCACGCACACAAACCCAGTGTGAGTTTAAGTCACTGGGTCCGGAACTCGAACCACAGTCGACTACATGGGGTTCCAGTAGCCATTATGCTAACTGCTGGTCCCTTGGATCTAGGATTTTAATCTATACAAAAAAGAATCTCCTTTTATTGGTGCGAGAACCTGATGATAAGGCCAAAGTAAGGCCCTTCTGGTAGATATTCTGGTACTCACTCAGCAACCCTGAATATTTAATGAACACTTTGGTAGGCATCAAGATAAGGTCTCTATTTCCCTAAAAGCTACAACATGCAGCTAAAAGCCAGGTTTCTTTGGAGGGATTTCCTCTCAAATCCCAAATTTGCCACCTCTTACTTATGTGACTGAGCAAAGTCCTCTACCACTCTAAGCTTTGGCTTTTTCCTCTGTCGACTTTGGTAATAATTATACTTTGCTCATAGGATTTCTGTGATGGGTTAAAAGAAATATTATTTTTTGCACTTACAGTACATTTTAACTGCTGTTGTTTTGATAGACTTCCTGCTAATATTTACTGTTTCTCTTTCTTTCTTAGGGAGATGTTAATCTCTGTTGCTCTGGGCCAGGTGTTATCACTTCTTATTTGTGGAATTGGTTTGACTAGCAAGTACTTGTCAGAAGATTTCCATGCCAATACGCCAGTCTTCCAGAGTTTCCTCAATTACATCCTTCTCTTCTTGGTCTATACCACCACACTAGCCGTCAGACAAGGTAAGCTCACAAACCTACCAGAAATACAGCTTGTTCAAACACCTAGAAAATGATGAGCCATACCTGGATAACTTTTTGTTACTTATGGCATCAGTAAGACAAGGCAAAACCCCAAATCTCTTTTTTATTTTGCTGTGATGCAGCAAACAAAATGAATGAATAAATCATAAAGAAGCATAAATTGTGAGTTCCACCGAAAGTTGAAAATGTGTGTATAGGCAGAAATGTACACTTGCTCAACTACTTGAATTGCTGTTAACATTTCTTGTACCTCTCAATGAATCTAAATAGAGTGCTTCCCTGGAACCTGGAATAGGCCCCATGCAGCTGTCCTAAATAACATGGTCTCTGAGAAGTTCAGTGGAATTACAGACAAATATATGGTCTGTGGGAAAGAAACAAACAAACAAAAAAAGATAAAAATAGTAACATGAACATCTCTAGTAATAGCACAGGGGAAAAGAAAGCTACCACAAATGGTCAGGCAAGCTGTTAAATTATTTTAAACTTAAAATAAAGCAATAAAGCAAATCCTGCAAGGAAAACTTTTTAAGGGGCAGTTGCAGTTGAAAATGCTTGGGATATATTTCTGGAGGGTATGCTTCAGAAATATGATTCTACTAGTGAATTAGGTGTAAATATTTTTATTTGTGACCCAAACAATGAACAATTTCCCCCACCTGCTGTCAACTGTAAAATATGAATTGAAAAATAATCATTAAATGTTTGAAGACAAGTGTACATAATCATAATAAATAAAGGCATAATAATGACACATCTGTAGCTGTGGTATAAATCCTAATAGTCACACTTTCTTGAAACTTTTACATGAACTGTTGGTAAGTATTTACTATAGCTTCTTATTTGGATTGCTGTGCAGAACAATATTGCTTAATTATAATGATTTGGCCAGTAGTAGATTTCATCTTAGAAGAGGAATAAAATTGAGTGAGTTAGGACTGAATTCCAGTTTAGTTTTGAATTTGTTTAAAGTATTAGAGAACCTAATTTCATTTATTTCTTAAAAATATGTGCTATTAGTGTATATCTTTCAAAATTTAATAGCAGGCCCAGCTGGTAGTAGTAGTGCAAGTGGTTAGGACACCACTGCATAATGTGGGAGCCACATGGAAAGCCTGGACTTGGATCTTGACCAGCTTACACATGCCAGGTTACATTGGTATGCACTTGTAATTCTACTTAACTGACAGACTGGGGGAGTGAGGCATGGTGAGATCCCGTTGAAATAACTCCCTTTTCCCTTTTCATAATTCTCTCTCTCCTTTTTTTGTTTTTTAAATTAACATTAGTAGGCATAATTACTTTTAAAATGAACGTCATTTAAAGCCTCAGGCTGTAAATGTTATAGACATTTAATCTCAGCTTTGTTTTCTTAATGTGATTTGGAAGCTAATAATTTTGAGTGATATAAATGCATCATTTAACAGTTACTTTTACCATTTCACCATTGGTGCCTCAATCCAGGAATGAACTCCAGGAAGTGATAAACAGGGGAGGTGTCAGATTAGCAATTCACTTACAAAAGAAAGACTATTAACATGAGGAATAGGTAGCTTGGCCATTTCAAGAAGAGAGAGTTAAGCAGTTGGACTTAGAAATCACTTGATGAAAGCTTGAATCAATATTAAAGGAACAGAATTACTTAGCCCAGTACAAGGAATATAATTAAAAATAAAAAGATTAAATAAAGAACACTTGCAACACTGTAATATTACAAAAAATTCAAAGGAAAATGGTAACTTTATCTTCCCTAGTAATTTTTTAAATAATTATTTATTTAATTGTATTTATTCTTTTTTCTCTTTTTTCTTTTTTATTTTTTTGACCAGAGAGAGACAGAAAGAGAGAGGGAAGGTGAGAAAGCAAGTCACCATGTCCAGGACTCGAACTGTAGTTGGCCATGTGGGAGTGCCAATGCCTTAGCCACCATGCCACCTGCTGGTCCACCTTCCCTGGTGATTTTTAGAACCAGCCTGTAGTACAAGATAGTGAATTTTAACATCTTTGAGTTCCTTTTTATCTTACTTTCCAGTAGGACAGAGACTTAACAGAAATTTAAATCAGGGAAAAATAATCTACTGAAAAGCAGAGAGTGATTTCAAAAATGGCAATAATAGGTAGAGTCTCAAAAGCTTAGAAAATTAAATATGGTAAAAGACCCAGACTTAATAATAGCAATACCATCCATTGAGCCTTTATGTGCCAGCCATTACTGATGTGAATTATCTTTGATTCCTTCAATCTAAGGAAATAGGCATTATTATTTTTAAAAATTTGTCTAGAGGGTGCATGCATTTGCCAGAGGCAAATAGGTGTTATTATCCAAAATGGTATAAATGAGCAAACCAGCCCCAGGAACCTACTCAAGGATATAGATTATAAAGTAGCAGAGACCCATTCTAGGCCAGGGCTGTCTGGGCTGGGTGCCTTTGGAACCCACCCTCCTGTCCATGTAAGGCTCAGGAAAGGCAGCAGAAGGAAGGGGAGATGCTTTTGAACACAAAGAGTTTTCTCCTTGAATTTCAAAACCTTTAATGAGAAGCCAGCCATTGGGTATAAGGTCTAGGGAGACACAACAGTTCAGCCAAGAGGATGTCATAGACTGTTTGGGGAGCGGACAAAGGGTTGGACAGGGAAGGACAAATGGAAAGCAGTCAAAGACTAGGAGCAAGACTTTGAAGAATCTTTGGGGGAAAAGGCTAAAGAGGGCCTTAGGAAATCCTAGTCAGTGTTGCAAAGAATTGATTTCTAAATGTCCTTTCTGGAGATTTTACCATTGCTTCAGATTATCACCAACTTGGTTGGTATGTCTTTATTGGGATGTTTGTGCAGAATATTTGTTTTAAGCATCTTCTTTAGAGATTTTAATAAGCAGGCATTATTCTAACATTTGAATATCAACAAAGTAATTACATTAATTGTGTTTAGGCTGATGCAACACTTTTAATATGGGTTGGAGATGCAATCATCTTTACATTCAGTCACCTCCAGATTTGGAGGAAATGAACAACAAAGAGAAGAGCATAGAAAGTCCAATGTGCACAAAGGAGGGTCTCTCAAAGTCACAATTTCTCCTCCCTTTCCACTGTTTGCTGAGGTCTTCAGGCTAGGTCTTAAAGAGATGCTGATGTTCCCGCTTCTCCCAGCACAGACATCATATAGCCTCCTAGGCACTCACATTATTTGATGCTACCTTGGATCACCTGACAGCAAAAATTTAGACTTGAGACTATATTTTTAAGTAAATCCCTTTATCATTTGAATTATGCAATTCCAAAAAATGTATGATTATCATCATGTTTAAAACACAATGTGATAAATGCAAAAAGCCCTTTGGGAGCACTAAAGGTTATATTAAGAAAACCTTGCTGGTGCCAGCAGGTGGCATGGTTGTTAAGGGCACTGGACTCCCACATGGCCAACTGTGGTTCAAGTCCCGGACCTGGTGGCTTGCTTTCTCTCTCTCTCTCTCTCTCTCTCTCTCTCTCTCTCTCTCTCTCTCTCTCTCACTCTCACTCCGTCTGTCTCTGGTCAAATTGAAATAAATAAGTTAAATAAAGTAATCCTTTTTAAAAAAAGGGAAAACATTGCCAAAATTTGACTTTAAAAATAAACTGAATTCTATCAAATCTGCATTGGACCAGTGATTAGATACTCCAAAGCACAGAGGCCAATGTATTAATAAGTTTGTTACTGGGGACCAGCAGTTGACATAACGGCTACGTTGTTAGACTCCCATGTAGTTGACCACGGTTTGAGTCTCGGACCTCATGGCTTAACTCACGCCGGGTGCATGTGCGTGCATGCCCAAGATCCCGAGAAGAGAATGGAGGAGAAGGGATTACGGCATGGCCATCCCCCCCGGGGGGTGATTTCTTGATTTCTGTCTCTCTGTATCTCTGGTGAGCGCACGTGCCCTATAGCAGAAAAAAACCTCTCAAAAAAAAAAAAAAAGTTTGTTACAGTAAAAACTTTTTTTGTTTGTCTTTATTTTATTTTAAAACGGGGTCTCACTGTGTTGCTGTCCTCCTAACTTAGGCTTCTGAGTGCCTAAGAATATAGGCATACACCACCATGTTAAGTCTTTAAGTTGAACCAGGAATTGAACCCAGGCCTTTCTTATGGTCCCAGCCTGTGGAGCATAGTGTCTTGACAGCATGTATCACTGTGGCTGGGTCCATGGAACTAGAATTTTGCACTGATTCTTGATTATTAATTTATTTCTACAAAATTTCAGTACCATCCCCCTTAAAAAAATCATCTGCTATTGAACAAGTTTTAGGTATAGCCCTATTTATGATTGGAGCTAGGTTTCCTTCCAATTGATTCTAAAATTCTATAGATGTTTATTTGTTCATAATAAAGAGATTCAGTAATTCCACTTTGTAGAAGAAAATGTACTTTGAAATACCAGTTTATTTGTTCAGTATGTCAAGTTTGAGGATTTAAATAAAATTTAGGTGTTACTTCAATAGCTTATTGCATACATTGTGAGATATTATTTAGGAAATTAAAATGTGCCTGTTGAAGTAATGCCTGAAATCAGGCAACTCTTAAGGTATATACAAAGTAAAGTTTCAGGAATATGACAAAAAAGGATAGTGAAGCTTCCCCAGACTTACAGGTTTGCCAAGGAAATTGTCAAGACTCTGTCTGAGATCTACTCTTTTTCTGAAATTCAGTATAGTACTAGCTGAAATCAGGAAGTGGAGAAACAGAATGAGAGCACAGGCTAACTGAAGAGCACCTAACTCTTGCTTCTGTGATGTCAAAGCAGGAAATGTGACAGGCTTTTAAAACAAAAGAAAAAGTAAGATAGGTTTCTTATCAGGATAATATATTATTGTTCGACTTTTTTCCCCATAAGCTTCTTTTTTCAATTATGACAAAACTCTTGCTTCTTCCCAGTTCTACTCTCAGCAGTTCTTAAATAATAAATACCCATGGTTTATCTTTTGGCAATTTTTAACTTCAGAATGTTTATAAGCCACACTTTAAAAAAAAGTCTGTAACTTTTTCCTCTCCTTCTTTCATTTTTCTGCAGACAACTCTAGTGCTTTTTTGCTTTTCCATCAACACTTTGCTCAGTGATTGTGGGAAGTAAGGATGTCAGGTAAAGGCAGGATACTAAGGAAAAAACGAAAATGCTTTCAGTTCTCAGGTCATGATGGTGGGAACTAAAGGAGGGGGTATCAATAAGGAAAGCATGAATAGATTCAGAAATAACTGCTTCTTTTTATGTATAGACTCTGGAAAGAAAACAATATTGCCTCCACTGAGCATTATTAGAATACTAACACTATTCCAGGTGACTGCTTCTACAAGTTTTGATTTTTGTTTGAAAGGTATTTTTATAAGCTCTTCTAATTTAGAATAAATGACAAGTTGGATTAGCCTTGCATATACTGGTTGTTGGAAAAGTCATGACATACTCTTCTCTGTTTTTCTATGCAAAAATGTGTCATGACTTTTCCGATGAGCCACTGTTTTATTTTCTAGCAACGTTTTGAAACGTAAACTTCAAAATATTTACTGAATCACTTATGTATTTCTTTGTGTGCATGTAAAAGGAAACAAGTCTCTAATAGCACTAATAAAGCACTCATAAAATCACCATGCAGAATCTCCCCCCCCTTTTTTTAAAGGGTTACTGAAGAGTGAACTAAATGCTTTACTTTTCATGAGAAATATTCTCATCTTGAACATTAAGTTTCAGCAACTGTAAACCTTAGAGGTCTAGGTTCAAATCTTAATTCTAAGTGAGGAGGCTGCAAAAATGAAGTCAGTTGGTTATTGGGAAGCACTCTCTCCTGGCCTCTTCAACACATCATTCTCCTTTTTCTCCCTAGAGCTTCCTAGTAAGGCAGAAGAGATGGAAAAAATTTATGAACAAGACAGGCTTATCTACACACTACTCCTAGGTGAAACTCATGGCTCAGTGATCCAGTCCCACAACCTCCAACATTTTTATTTATTTGTTTATTTTTAGTTTTTTTGCCATAGAGTACATTTGTTCTCTGGAGAGGGAGAGGAAAAAAAACATGAGATAAAATGTGAGAACTCACACCCCAGAGTGATGGCCATGCAGCAGTCCTTTCTCCTTCATTCTCTTTTGAGCATGTACATACATACACTCAACATGATATTTTTTTTTTTTGAGAGGTTTTTGCTATAGGGTGCGTGCGCTCTCCAGAAAGACACAGACAGACAGAGAGAAACAGAGACAGAAAGCGAGAAATCACCCCCCAGGGGGGATGGTCATGCCGCAATCCCTTCTCCTCCATTCTCCTCTCAGGATCTTGGGCACGCACACACACACGCCTGACGTGAGTTTAAACCACTGGGTCTGGGACTCAGACTATGGTGGACTACATCGGAGTCCAGTGACAGCCATGCTAACTGCTGCTCCCCACCCAGCATGATTTTTAAACCACAATTGGCCATGTGAGAGTCTAGTGTTGTAACCACTACTCCACCCATTGGCCCCTGCTGTCAACATTTTAAATGATCTCTATGTCTCTGTGTCTGGCGAGCACATGTGCCCTATAGCGAAAAAAAACTCTCAAAAAAAAATTTTTTTAAATGAGTATTCTTCTCAGTTTGTGCCCCAGAATGTTTCCTTCTTTTATTTATGATGATGGGGAAGTATTAATTAGAAGGTAATTGTTGCTTCTTCCAACCCAAGAAAGACTCCATGTCTGTTATTTACAGAAATACTATATATCTATATCTATATCTATATATATATCTTATACACAATCACATAGGATAATTTCTCATTGACTAATTTTGTAAGATTTAAAACATGCATATATAATTCAGAGAAATGTAGAACTTTACACATAAATGGATGAATGAATGTATACATGCGTTCCTTCGAACAATTGCAACAAACCCCTGGAAACTTTGTATCTGACAGTTTACAGTATGCCAGACACTAGAGTCAATGGAAGATCTCACCTCCCAATTCTATGAGTACTGCTCTGTCTCTGTGAATCTTTGCCCCTCTTTCACTGGAAATCTTTAATACTTACCATAAGCAGTAAGAAAAAGGGAACAATCAGAAGAAGTAAATGAAGGTCTAAGATTTTCTCAGAGTAGAAGCCCAAGTTCTGCTCGTGCACATAGTTCAGCCCCCAATTCTGTGGATAATCTTCACTAAATCACTGAGAAGTGACTGTTAGTGGGTGGCAGAATAAGAAAGCACTTGGCAAATGTAAATAATGAATTTAACTCCCTCGGGGGTCATGGAGGAAATATTTCTGTCACTTACCTAAGTCCGGTGAGGTAATATTCATTGGAGTCTCTTTAAAAGCCTCCCTTGTGGGACATTATTTGGCAAACCTCTATTCCTATTTCTTGTCAGGTTGTGTTTATTTTTACTTTTTAAGTTTGATTAGAGAGTTTTAGCTCCCTGAGTACAGAAAGATTACACCTCAGGAATTTCTGAGGTGAATCCTTAGTAGATGCTCCATGGGAATGCTTATGTTCTTGGAGAAAAGGAGAGAACAAGTTTGGGTCTGGTGTGATACACATAAGATGCTGGGAAATGGTAGAGAAAATCCCAGGAGAAAGTTAGAATCCACTTGTAGCAAAAATTTCCTGCCAGTATGTAGAGCAGCTGGAGTGCTCATATACTTCCAGTGGGAATGCAAAATAGTAATACTGTTTGGGAAAATAGCTTGAGAGTTTCTTATAATTAAACAGACACTTGCCATGTGACCCAAAAAAATCACACTTCCAAGACAGGTGATTATATAATGTTTACACAAAGAACTGTATCCAAGTGACCATTGCAGGTTGATTCATGATTGCCAAAAACTGTAAACAACTCAAGTACCCATTAGCTTGTGGAAGGCTAAACAATTTGTGGTAAATTTATACAGTGCAGAATATAAGAAGTAATAAGAAGTGTTAAATACCTAATACATTCCATAATATAAAATAATCTCAAAAGCATTCTAGTAAGTGCAAGATGCCAGACACAAAAGCTTATATATTATGTAATTGCATACTGCATATTATATGATATTCTGGAAGAGGCAAAAGTATAGCACAGAAAACAGATCAATAGTTGCCAGAGCCTGGGGGTGGGGAGAGAAGATAGCCTGCAAAGGAACACAAGGGAACTTATGGGTGATGGAAGTGTTGTGTATATCTCAATTGTTATAAAAGTTACATAACTATAAACATTTTTCAAAACTCTTCAAACTGTACACTTGAAAAGAGTGGAGTTGTCAGACAAGTCCTTATGTATTTTTCTATGCAAAAATGCGTCATGACTTTTCAAATGACCCAATGTCATATCTAAATTATACTCCAGTGCACCTGACCAAAGGGAAAAAAAGAAAGAAATTTTTGTTTACTAAAGAAAATTTTATTCACTAAAATAATTTTTTTTTTACTAAAATTCTGTGGTTACCTTGATGGAATAATATATTGTCGGGCCCAGAGTTTTCAATATTGTATATAACTATTCCCTCAGTTGCTGATGGATATTAGAAAGTGCCACTAAAACTCTGGCTTGAGGGCCAGGTTAGTGGTGCAGTGGTAATGCACTGCTCAAGGGAAGCTGGATCCATATGGAAGCTGATGGGTTCAGTTACCTGCTTGACCTGCATGTGCCAGTTACAGCCTTCTGTGATCTTGCCTGGCTGCACAGGCTGGTTGGAGGAGGGGAATCATGTTGTGAGACCCCATTGAAGGCACTTGTGTTTCTCTCTATATATATATATATCTTTCATTCTTTCGAGAGAAAGAAATTTAAAAAAAAAAAAAAAACTCCCACTTTATTGTAGCCTTCATTTTTAAAAAGTTTTTTTAGAAGATTTGTTTATTTTCAGTTTCATTTATTATATTATTCTTCTATTTTGACCAGAGAAAGACAGAGAGAAAGGGAGAGTGAGAAAGCAAGCTACCAAATCTAGGACTTGAATCGTGGTCAGCCATTTGGGAGCCCAGCACCTCAACCACCATGCCACCTGCTGGCCCCTGTACCATCCTTTTATATTACAAGAATGAGTACCATTTTCCAAGAAGTGTATATACTCCAAGGAACTTTATAGTGTTGAAAATTCATAATCCATAACACATGCAGTGCTTATAGGATGAATCTGTATGTTTTATTTGTGCAAAGTGTATGAATTTCAAATAGAGTGATACCTTATGTAAAACTCTATCACTTAGCACAACAAAAAACTTTGGGATTAAAGGGAATTGACAAGAATATGCAATATCATCTTTTTCTCTTAATGAATCCTCCTATAAACACACACACATACACACACACACACACATATCAGACTCTCCCTCATTCCCCATACCAAATACTTCATTAATGGATACACTTCTGATTCGGATTCTTTCATTTTAAACATCATATAAGCTTGCAGGGAGGTGTTGTCTGTTTTATCTCGAGTCCATGTTGACTGATAATTCCGCAAATCTTTTTTTTTTAATGTTATTATTTATTTATTCATCTTTAAAAAAATAATTAATTAATTTACATTCATTTACTGAGCATTGTCACAGCATACAAAATGTGTGATTTCCCATCCAGAATATACTGCATAGTGGATTAATCGTACATGTTATTATTGATAATTTTCCATTTCTTTTTATATATATATATAATTTTCCATTTCTAGTTATTTCCCACCCTCCTCCCACACTAACTCTGGTGTCTACAGTTGTTTTTCATTCTTTCTTCCCTCCACATTTTATTGATTCACAAAATTTCTTAAATAATCTAACTACTTTCAACGCTGATATATACATATCTGTGAATACATGTCTGACTTCAGGTGTGAAATGCTGAGTAGAATGAATATACTAAAAAGTAACACCTAGCTGATTCCGCAAATCTTTAAGCATTCTTCTACCCATGCTGAGAGCTGGCATAGAGCAATACCATTCCTGGCACGAAGCTACAGCGTTCACGTGGGAGATTGAAGGGTGGTTACAAGATGATAACTGTATTGCCTGGAGGAGATAAGCCCCCTTCTGCCAAAATAGTGCTTTGTATGTAATTAGTGTAAAAATTCAGAGGAATAGAGTTTATCCTTACAATCATCTTTCTCATTAAAAAAGAATCATAATGGAAGAACAAAGCAGTCCCTGCAGTGCATTGAATTGCTTCCCCTAAGTTTTCATTAAATCAAAGACTCAGCAGTTAGCCATCTTGCAGGCACCATTGCAGTCTGCTGCATGAGATTTGCAGGGGAAAAAAAAATGAACCAAATGCTTTTTCGTTTCCTTCAAGAATTAAATTAGAATTGCATTGTGATTATCTGTAGATCAGAATTCCTTGCCTATGCATTTTTTGAATGTCTGATTTCATTGATTTCCATTTCTGTGATTTTTGAGGACGAAGGGAAAATCATGTAACTCACCAAATTTAAATGTGATCCTTGCAAATGAGTGGCTTCCATTACAAGTTGGAGTGACTTGGCCCCTGTAGTGACATAAAGGAAATAACTCCCAAATAAATTAAGATATGATCAGAATTAACATTTTGACCTTTTCTTGTTTTACCACTTAATACTAATTTCTAAGAAATAGTACAAATATCATTGTATTTTACTTAAACTGCTTAACTAGTCATTCTAAGAAAATGTCTAAGAATCATATTAAAGAATGAGTGCTTAGGTCCACCAAATTGAAATATAATTTTAAACAATTAGGATATAGATTTTGTTTTTCTGCTTCTCAATTCAATCAATATTTAAGAGCCATTGAGGCTACCCTGGTAAATTTTTATAAGTCATCTTTCCTGCATTTCTTCATTTTGGAAGTCAGGATAATAACAGTAACTGCCTTACAGGTTCCATGTGGACTAAATGAGGTGGCATACAAAAAACTCATAGCTCAGTGTCTGGCATACAGAAAGCATTCAATGAATATGAAATGCCATCATCAAAATTACAATAGAGCGGCTTAATAAATATTGATTCTTCTTCCCAGTGAGTTAGTTTATATATATATATGTATGTATATATGTGTGTATATATATATGTATATCTATATGTATATCTATATCTTAATTTGAATAAATTCTACCGTGAGAACTGTGAAATTCAAGAGCTATATTCCAGCATTTACATTCTCCTTTACTTGTCCATGGATGTCAGAGTAGGAACTGACATAATTCATGGAGGGGGTCAAAAAATGGAGACATCTGAAATCTTTTCTTGCCAATACAGTGGCCAATGTAAGAGCAAAAATTCATTGATACAATAATTATCCTAAGGCATGACTAATTCTGAAATGCACAAGCCCCAAACCCCCTCTAACAGGCTGCAAAGGAGGGGGGATCTTTCTGTCTGAGAAAGACAAGTCAAAAGAAATAGGCACTCAGAATTTTTATTCAGAAGAAGCCAGAGCCACTCTTCATCTGTGAGTCATAACTGTACCCAAAAAATCCAAACAGTGAGAGGACTGGAAGGGAGTGGGAGGTTTGCCAAAGGAGAGTCAAAGGACAGTTTTCTAGGTCAGTGCTTGCCCCCAGATGAGTATTTTGTCCTTCTCTGATTAGGTTTGTTTGATTGGACCATAAGATCTTAACACAGAATTTACTTTCTACCCCCTTTTTTCCCCTTATGTGTACGTTTCCTATCTCTCCTATTTCTCCTCTTCATCCCAGCTTTCACCTTCTCTTATAACCTTAACTGATAGGCAAATGGGAGAAAATGGCATGTCATAGTAGGACATGTATTCCTGTTCCCTTAACTGAGACAGAACTGTCATTACAAATCTAGGCATTGCAGAGAAAAATCTAGGTTCATTTTAAGCCATGTCTATAGCCTTAGTTAACTCCAAGTTAACTTTTCCAGGATCAAGAAGGCTCAAAGCACAAGGATACAAATTAAAATGAAGTATGCTGTAAACTAAGCTTACCACCCTCTTTTCTGAATGTTTTCTTCCACAACACACACACAATGCATCTGTGAACTGCAACCAACTGAATATGCATACAGAAAGCAAAACAGATCCTAAGCAGCTGGGAAAATCAAATTCTAATTTGGCCTTTTGACTGAGACACATGCCAGATGGAGAAGTTGAGGAAGAAGTGTGATTTGGCCAAAGCTAGGGCAGAATGGTGTTTCTGTCCCTGATCATTTCTAGCAAGAAATTGATTCCTGGGATGAAGGTCCACAGATGCTTTGGAAGAACCTATCATGACAATAGAAATCTTTAGATGTATTCCCAAAGGGAAAATTGGATCACTCATTTATTATCAAAATCCCAAATATCCATCAGTTATTTGGAAGAATCAAAGAGTAGTACCTTCCTTTTTAAAGCCATTTCAGTAGAAACCATAGTAAGAAATACATCAGCAGAGATCTAGCCTTACTAATGAACTACTTCAAGGACAAGCACTATCCTTGGATGAGTTCATTAAGAGAAATCTTGCTCCCATTTTTTGGGAAAAAGAACATTGTATTTCAATGTTACAAAATAAAGTCAAGATGGGGAGAGGGAAAAAAATTAAAATAACCCAAGGTGAAAACTACAAAATGCCCTGAGAGAACACAAAGCATTGAGGGCTCCAAAGCCAGAGAAGTGGCCACTATCCTACAACCGAGAAAAGGAGAAGGCCATGCTAGCACAGACCAGGGAGCAGTTGCTCGGCCATTGTTGAGCAAGAGGAGTATACCGCAGACAAGCTCAATGGCCTACCGGGGCCTTGCCAAATTCAAAGCAGCAGGTTCTATACCTACAAGCACATTTCAGCTTTCGGCTTAGTAGATGTCATTTGTTGAGGTTGAAATTTCCAGCTGGGCAGTGTTCAGGACTGTTATAGCACAGCTTTAAGCAAGCTATTGATTTGAAACTTGTGTTAGGCTAAAAGAAATGAAGATCATTCAGAAGCAAGCAAAGAACTCAACTTCTAAAAATAAAGTTAAGGAACTTGGTAAGTAACTTCTTTTAAACAGAAAGATGTGTGGGCACAGCTTATGTAAGTGACATAAATGTAGACTCCTCTGCACTGTTAAAAATTATTTTATTTACTATATAGAAACTTACTAGCTCTCAACCCCTCATTTCTGTTTTTGTGACCTCAGACATGTTAAGCAGTTTAGTTACCGAAAGGAAAGTCATTGATAAATGTATTCCTATACTCAGTCTCTTAACGGAACAAGTAAGCATAGCGCACAAGCCACAGTTGTCATATCTATATCACTTTGCCTGACCTAATTGAGCCCTCTCTAGTAGCCAATAGCTTTCTGCTTTTCAAGCTTTATTCCTTCAAGCAGGCTTTGTTTTCCTATTGGTGATTTGAGCATGTACCTTCAGTCCTTGCTGGTGTACTGAACTTAAGCTCATCCCTATTTTCTAACAACCCCCATAAAAGATTAGAAACCAGGGATCAGCAGTTAGCATAATGGCTATGTTGCTGGACTCCCATGTAGTCAACCGTGGTTCACATCCCGGACCCAGTGGCTTAAAACTCACGTGCCCAAGATCCTGAGAGAAGAATGGAGGAGAAGGGATTGTGGTGTGGCCATGCCTCCTGGGGGGTGATTTCTCGCTTTCTGTCTCTCTGTCTCTCTCTGTCTGTCTGGCGAGTGCACGCACCTTATAGCAAAAACCTCTCAAAAAAAAAAAAAAAA
>NW_006160076.1:1919331-1955602 GCF_000334495.1 Tupaia belangeri chinensis | reverse complement strand
CTTAAACTCATGCTGGGAGCATGTGCATGCATGCCCAAGATCCTGAGAGGAGAATGGAGGAGAAAGGAGTTGTGACGTGGCTGTCCCCCTGCGGGGGCGGGTGATTTCTCGCTCTCTCTCTCTATCTTTCTGGTGAGCACATGTGCTCTATAGCAAAAAACTCTCCAAAAAAAAAAAGAAAAGAAATGGGGGAGGTTGTTTAATAAAAAGTGATTATTTCATCTTATATTTCTCTGCTTCAATCTGTGAACTGAAATAAGACCTGTTAATAAGGACTCAGAAAAGCTCAAAATCAGAGTACTAGGATATTGCTATTCCTGGTTTTTTTTTTTTTTTTTTTTTTGTTTTTTTTTTTTTTTTTTTTTTTTTTTTTTTAGAGATTTTTGCTATAGGGAGCGTGCACTCACCAGAAAGATACAGAGAGACGAAGAGACAGAAATCAAGAAATCACCCCCCATGGAGGATGGCCACACCGCTATTCCTTCTCCTCCATTCTCCTCTTGGGATCTTGGGCATGCATGCACACACACCGGGCATGAGTTTAAGCCACCGGGTCTGGGACTCAAATTGCAGTCAACTACATGGGAGCCCGGTGACGAAACCATTACACCATCTGCTGGTCCCACTATTCCTGCTTTCTAATTAGCCAGTTTACTTGAGTAAAGGAGGCCAAAGATGGAATATACTAATTTTTGTTCTCTGAGTAGGGTATCTTTGAAAGCACAGACTTTCTTGCCTTGGATTTCAGAGTGGGAGACTTTGATCCCAATCTAAAAAAATAAATAAATAGCCTTAATATTTCAGATACTAATGTTATAATATATAACTTTGACTGATACTGCATTCACATACAACATTTTTGCTAAACTGAAAGAACATTGTTCATCCCTTAATATACATCTTCCTATTAAAGTCAATCCACTCTAATTAAAAGTTAAAATAAACGGAAAGACTTTCTTAATAATAAGTCTTATAATAAAATAACCCTGTTGGACTGTTTCTAAGGCAGATGTCCACTTTATAAAAATTACTAAATACTAGGAAGGAGGCCAAGACTCTGAGACAATATTTGGAGTGATAATGTTAAAAACATTTTTAAAATTACCCAAATATCACATGAATATAAACATTAAGTGTTTATGCGAAAATGAACATCTCTAAACGTAAATGAAGACAGTTTTTCAAAAGTAACAGTGCTGCCCATCTACTGCAGCAATCCTACTCTCTCTTCAGGTAAATTTTTTTTCTTAAGGTTTTTGCCAGAAGGTGTTTGCACTTACTAGAGAAAGAGAGAGACAGTGAGAGGGAAAGTGAGAAATCCCGCCTCAGGGGGATGACCATGCCCCAATCCCAATCCCTTCTCCCTTATTTCCTCTTGTGATTCTGAGCAGGCACACACACACAAGCCAATTGTAATTTTCAGGAAACCAGGTCCAGGACATGAACCACCATAAGAGAGTGAAATGCCTTAACGACCATGCCACCGGCTGGCCTCTTCTTTATGTAAAATCTTTGTAAATTTTTGGTATTCATCTTTAATAGTGTATGTGTATATATACACATATTCATATACACACACACACATCTATATACATAGTACAATTTGGTTTTCATGTAAATGTTGAAAACTGTACAAGTTGTCCTGCAACTTGCTTTTCTCTTTTAATAATATATCCTGGAAGCCTTTTCCACCTTAGTAATATACATTCACCTTACAGTTTTTAATTGTTGCCAGTAGTATTGATAAGCCCACTATGACCTTTATCGATCATACAGCTTGTGTCCAATTTTGAATTATTTCATTCATTTTACAAGAAACATCCTTGCAAATATAACTTTGAATACATGTGAGAGTATTTTGTAATTTAGATTTCTAGAAATTTAAATGCTAAGTCAAGAGCATTCTATATATTGATAAATATCACTAAATCCCCCTCACCACTAACCCTCCAAAAAAGGCATTACCAGTCAGAAGCCTATCAATAGTATTTGAGTTTCTGTTTCCTCACTTATTTATCACTGTTGAATATTACCAGTAATATTTTCCTCATTCTTAAAAGTGAAAAATATAACGTTGTTTTAAAGTTCATTTCCTTAATTATCAGCTAAATGAGCATTCTTCATATATACATATATATTTATGTTAGAGGATACATCTGTGTGCATGAGAGAGAGGGAGAGAGGAGAGAGAGAGAGAGAAACTACCAGTGTGCTGGCATGTGTGTCAAGTCTTAGAGACTGGGATTTGAACCCTGGTCAGCCATGTGGTGTCTGGCTTCCTTTGCATGGTGCTTAACCATTCCTGAATTGCTGCACTTTAAGGCTGGCTCTTCCTTTCATATGTTTATTCGCAACATGAAATAACTTTTAAATTCTAAAATAAAAACGTGAAATGATAATGCTCCCTCACACAGGCTGTTCTTACTCTAAGAGTACATCCCAGTAGGCTTCTTTCCTTCTTCCTCTTGGTTTCTTGTTTTCAACTCCTTTAGAATTAGTACAAAGAACAATACAAATGAGCCCTGTGATACCTTCCTCTGGAAGAATGCCATCGCCAGAGCATTGGATAATAATATAGAAATTTATATTTCCATAAACCTTTTATAGTAGTGTAATTAGTAGAGCTATTAATACTACCCAAGCTCAGATTTCTTTATTGCTCTAAACACAGCTTGTGATCACATAAATGACATCCGAAATAATCCCTGAGGGCATCATGTAAACCAAAGCATTTGAATCAGTTTAGCTAGGGTTTAATCAGAATCTCCCTTAAAAAAATGTAGTTTTGCTTAGAAATCAGAGTATGATGGATAACCCTTGAACATTTTCCAACATCTAGATGTTGTATTCCAAGGGAGGTTTTCTGGTGTTGAGTGGAAAGAAGGGATTGGAGAGACACAGAAGAATTTCAGCCAATATCTGTTCAAGGTTATTTCATTGAGTCAAACATATCCTGCCTGTTTCTGTATAGCTCAGTGTTGCTTACATGGTTTTTTTGAACCAAAACTATAAAAGTGGTAGACTGTTTTCCACCGCATTCAATCCTACCTGTATCTCATTGCAGTTGTTGTTATTGGTACATGTCTTTGGTAATACTAAGCTTTTTTCTTAATTAATAGTTTTTATTAACATGACAATTGTTAGAGTGCAATTTTTCATACATAGATATGATATATAATGATTAGATGAGAGTAATTGGTATCCCCGTCATCTCAACAATATGAACCTTTAAATGTTTAGTTTTTACAATTTATTTTTATTTTAAAAATAACGAATGCTCTTATTAAACATTCAATCAGTACAAAAGTATAGGAAGTAAATAAAAGTTCCCTTTTCCCACTTCCTACAGACTCTATGTGGTAAATTAGAAATTGGACAAGTCTCCTTTCCTCGATACAATTTCTCAGATTTGGGGTGTGAAAGTCACAGCATGAATACTTGTTAACCATTCTCTTTTATGGAAAGTCCTCATTGGCAATTTAAAAAAAGAAGAAATTGAATCCTTTTAAAGTGAAAATTCAGGGTATTCTATTTTCCAACTCAAAGAAAACCATGAGAAAAGACAGTTTTTTGCTTTTTGCTTTTTTTTTTTTTTTTGAGAGGTTTTTGCTATAGGGTGCATGCGCTCGCCAGAGAAACAGAGAGACAGAAAGCGAGAAATCACCCCCCAGGGCGGATGGCCACACCGCAATTCCTTCTCCTCTGTTCTTCTGGGATCTTGGGCATGCACACACACAAGCCTGGCATGAGTTTGAAGCCACCAGATCTTGGACTCAAATTACAGTTGGCCATGTGGGAGTCCAGCTACGTAATCACTGCGCCATCTGCTGGTCCCAAGTTAATGTTTTATTCATGGGGAGAAAGAAAGAGAGGGAAAGAAAAAGAGATACCTTCAACAGGATCTCGACATGCTGTGATCCTCTCCCCCCAGCCCTCCAGCTTGTCAGGATCTTGGACTTCCATGTACCTGGTGTGTTTTGAGGTCAGTTGGGGATCTAAACTCTTGATCAGTCATATGCCTTCTAGCACTGCAGTTCAGTACACAACCCACTACCACCTGTGCAACCAAGGCTGGGGCCTCAGCAGCATCATGAAGCAGAAGAGAATCATACCTGAAGTTCAGGAGGTGGGGTTTATTCTGACCAGGAACTTCAGCTTCATTTGAGAAAGTATCTATAGTCACTACATTGTTCAGTTAGCTAATATAATTTCAGATAGAGCCAAAGAGGGAAAATACCTCTTCTTGTTTATAGTAAGACTGATCTAAAAAGAAGAAGTATTGGTGGAGACGTTAAGAGTCCAGGGGGCAGATGGTTGTACAGTGGTAAAACATGATACTCTTCAAGGCAATCCCACATGGAAAGATTCTCAGTTTGTGACTAAAGACTACCCTGAATATGCCAGGCATGCAGGTGCCCATGATCTAGGGATGGATTGCAGCAGGAGATCTTATTGAGGATGCCTCTCTCTTTCTCTTACTAATATAAGAAAAAAATAAATAAACTTTAAAAAATAATAAAAGAGTCACCTACACCAACTATAACCTCCTCCACTTCTACAATGTCTAGGCCAGGAACTCAGAGTGTACTTCAGGATTTTGAACCCATTGTATTCCAAGAAAAAACATCTCATCTTTGAATGCTCTGACCATTAAATTACTTCCTTTTTTTTTTTTTTTTGGAGAGATTTTCACTGTAGGGCGCGTGCACTCGCCAGACTGACAGAGACATAGAGACAGAAAGCGAGAAATCACCCTCCAGGGGGGATGGTCACGCCACAATCCCTTCTCCTCCATTCTCCTCTCAGGATCTTGGGCACGCATGCACAAGCGCCCGGCGTGAGTTTTAAGCCACCGGGTCCGGGATGCAAACCACGGTTGACTACGTGGGAGTCCAGCGACATAGCCATTACGCTAACTGCTGGCTCCCTAAATTACTTCCTTATAATGAACCAAAATATGTTGCTTCTTAGCTGATTCCAAGTATCCTAAATCTATTTCTTTGGATCTCATGAATATTAATTTGCTCCTTTACAAGATATTGAAATATTTGAAGGTGAATCTCTCACACTTTTCTTTCCAATCCAAACATTCCCAGTCCCTCAAAGACATCCCTCTCATTCTTATTACTCTCTTGTTAACATCTTACATTTACTCTATTGCTCTTTGAAAGAGAAGGACCCACTTCTCTGCTATTCAAAGTAAGAGGTGATTGATCATTTCCCTCTTCTTTTTAACATCACATTCTTATTTATTAAGTTTAAACATGTACTTGCTTTTTTTTCCAACTCACAACTCATTGTGCCTAAATAAACTCAAATGAAAAAAGTGTTTGATAGATACTCTAACATACTCCTATATCCTTATTGTAAGAAAGCATTTTTCCAAGCAACTAATTCCAAAATCTTAACCTGTTAAAATGTATTTTTTTTTCTAGTACCTGGCCAGAATTTCTTCTATAGTGCTATAAATTCACTTCTTTCTAGTAATCTTTGGTATTCCTCAGAGTCACCTGAAGTCATGTTAAATCACCAAAACCTTTCTATCATTGATGAAGGACTGCTGTGCACTTTTTCAAACTTTCTTCCTAGGTCACATTTTCTATGCCCATCATGACTTCCCTTGTGCACTTCCAGACTTTCTTTGATCTCTTCACACTCCTTTAAAATGTGAAAGTCCAAATTAGATACTGTGAAATATAACTGACAGAACTTTGTCTTTTCTAAGCAAACCTCTCTGTCCTCATGCTATCTTAGACTATTTTTATCTTGGGTTTCCTCTACTATGTAAATCAAAACACACTGGAAGGGTAAAGAAAGTAAAGTACCCTACATTGAAGTAATTCTCTTCCTGCTTCATGAAATGATTGCATGTTTGATCAAGAAAACTCTTACGGTGAAAAGGATGGATTGACTTTCTTTAGGAATTTCCTCTTTAAGTTCAGAGGAAATCAACAGAGACGCTTTGTTCTAGTTTCTGTCCAATCTCTTTATGTCGTCCCCCAAACTCTTCTCTAGGATCTGTAAAAGATTACAAATTGCAGAGAATTCTTAGTCTTTTCGTTTTTCTTTTAATAGTCAATATTCATGGGGTCAGCAGTCGGCGTGGAGGTTAAGGTGCTAACCAACCATGACTTGAGTCCTGGACCTGACAGCTTGCTTTCTCACTTTCTCTTTCTCTCTCTCCCTCTGTCTCTCTCTGGTCAAAATTTAAAAATGATGGGAACCAGCAGTTAGCGTAATGGCTATGTCGCTGGACTCCCACGTAGTCGACCACGGTTCGCATCCCAGACCTGGTGGCTTAAAACTCATGCCGGGTGCGTGTGCGTGCGTGCCCAAGATCCTGAGAGGAGAATGGAGGAGAAGGGATTGCGGCATGACCATCCCCCCTGGGGGGTGATCTCTCGCTTTCTGTCTCTATGCCTCTCTCTGTCTGGCGAGCGCATGCGCCCTATAGCAAAAACCTCTCCAAAAAAAAAAAAAGAAAATTTAAAAATGATAACAGCAAATAAAATTCCATAAATAAATATTTTTTAAAACCAATATTTACAACTTAAGACTATATCTGAATTATAGTTCCATTGCTCTAGATAGTGATTTTCAAAATCTGCCACTGTGTTTCCAAGTCCCTTTGGACTCCACCATGATTCTAGAGAATAGTCTGCCTACTCAGAAATGGCCTCCAAAGAATTAAAGAGGAATGGGGCGTGGCTCTGTGCTCAGCAATAACCTCTGCACTTCCTTCCTGCCAAAGCTCAACATGATCTATAGATCTTTGGTTCCTGCCTCACAGTTAAACATCCTCTTGTCAGCCATACTGTGGTAAGTTGGCTGTGAAATTATCTCATGCTCACTTTTGAGAGGTATGGAGTTATACAACAGCCGTTTCCCAACTTGTAACGAAAATACCCCTCAAACAGGAAAACACAGCTAATCAGAACCCCACCACTGCTCACTGTACTTTGTGTTCAGATCACTGTGATAGCTACAACACTAAATATCGGCACCCCCTGAGGCTTGCTGATTTAGGTTTTAGATTGTTCCCTGAAGGATGCTTATTATTTTATCCCCCTTACCGTCTTTCCTTTTCCACCTAAAATGTTCAGCCTTACTTCCTCTTCAAACATCTCATGATAGAGTGCCTTGTTTTAGGGTCTGGCTATTTGCCCATGTATAGGACAACCTTGTGTTCCTATAGCTGCCTTTAAGGAAAGTTCATAACCTTTTACATTTGCATTCAATACAAACAGACCATCCTATTAACAAGGATTGATTTTAGACCACGGTTCGCATCCCAGACCTGGTGGCTTAAAACTCATGCCGGGTGCGTGTGCGTGCGTGCCCAAGATCCTGAGAGGAGAATGGAGGAGAAGGGATTGCGGCATGACCATCCCCCCTGGGGGGTGATCTCTCGCTTTCTGTCTCTATGCCTCTCTCTGTCTGGCGAGCGCATGCGCCCTATAGCAAAAACCTCTCCAAAAAAAAAAAAAGAAAATTTAAAAATGATAACAGCAAATAAAATTCCATAAATAAATATTTTTTAAAACCAATATTTACAACTTAAGACTATATCTGAATTATAGTTCCATTGCTCTAGATAGTGATTTTCAAAATCTGCCACTGTGTTTCCAAGTCCCTTTGGACTCCACCATGATTCTAGAGAATAGTCTGCCTACTCAGAAATGGCCTCCAAAGAATTAAAGAGGAATGGGGCGTGGCTCTGTGCTCAGCAATAACCTCTGCACTTCCTTCCTGCCAAAGCTCAACATGATCTATAGATCTTTGGTTCCTGCCTCACAGTTAAACATCCTCTTGTCAGCCATACTGTGGTAAGTTGGCTGTGAAATTATCTCATGCTCACTTTTGAGAGGTATGGAGTTATACAACAGCCGTTTCCCAACTTGTAACGAAAATACCCCTCAAACAGGAAAACACAGCTAATCAGAACCCCACCACTGCTCACTGTACTTTGTGTTCAGATCACTGTGATAGCTACAACACTAAATATCGGCACCCCCTGAGGCTTGCTGATTTAGGTTTTAGATTGTTCCCTGAAGGATGCTTATTATTTTATCCCCCTTACCGTCTTTCCTTTTCCACCTAAAATGTTCAGCCTTACTTCCTCTTCAAACATCTCATGATAGAGTGCCTTGTTTTAGGGTCTGGCTATTTGCCCATGTATAGGACAACCTTGTGTTCCTATAGCTGCCTTTAAGGAAAGTTCATAACCTTTTACATTTGCATTCAATACAAACAGACCATCCTATTAACAAGGATTGATTTTAAGAATTTTTTTTAACATTAAAAGTGAATTTTAACATACTTTAACTTTCTAATCCTACCTTTACCTTATTGCTTGCTTTTAAAGGGTAAGAATCAAGTAGTTCACAGAGAAGCACATGAACAGAACAAAGCCAAAATGCTTTTTTTATTCCACTAAACCTTTAAAATGGTGAAAATTCTCATAAATCTTGCATACGAAGAAGATTGCCCAAGCCTCAGGAAAGATCCTGCTCTTAACCATAGTCAACCAAAGACTGACAATACATATAAGAAACCCAGGCAGTCACAGGACAGATATAAGATTTGTACCAAAGATAACTCTCTTATCTTTTCCCCAGGGTATTTTAGTACCTCTGAGAGTTTATTTGTGCACTAAAAAAACAGGTCTGTGATTGACATAAGATCAGATTCACTCACGGAGATTTTACAACTCAGTCTCTCAAAACTAAACCTAAATGGTAATTTTGAACATTCTCTTTAAGAATATTTTGAGGAGCCAGCCCATGGCATGGTGGTTGAGGCAGCTCAACATGATCTACTGTACAGTTTGAGTCCCAGACCTGTTGACCTGAAAAACATGCCAAGTGTGTGTGTATGCATAGCCCAAATCCAGACAGGAGGAAACAGATGGAGGAGAAAGGATAGTGGCATGATCATTCCTTAAGGCAGGTGATTTCCTACTTTCTCTCTCTCTCGGACACACACACACACACACACATACACTCTGGCAAAAAAAAAAAAAAAAAACTTAATTTTTTTTTTGGGGGTTAGCCATAAAAAAGGCTATGTCCATATTATTACAAATTTTAAGAAGCTATTTTTTTTAAATGTAGAATATAGATGACTGAGGGTTTGGCAGGTGTCATAGTGGTTAAGATGCTGGACTCCCACCTGGCCAACCACAATTCAAGTCCTGGACCTCGTGGCTTGCTTTCTCACTTTCCCTCTTTCTCTCTCTCTCTCTCTGGTCAAAAATAATAATAAATAAAATTAAATAAACAATTCTTTAAAAAGATTCTAAAATTTTCTTTAAAAAGAAAAGAACATAGATGACTGAATTGATTTCTCTCTTTTTTTAGACAAAGATTAAACTAATTTTTCTACTTAGTTAAGTCTATGTATATTATTTCGTATATACAAGACATTAAATAGATATTGGCTGGAATCAACTTTATCTCAGGAATTTTCAGAGCAAAGGTTTTGCTATATTTCCCCTTTGTATTTGTCAGATTTCTCTAGAAGGAAAAACAAACAAACAAACAAACAAACAAAAAACCCATAACCAACAGGATACCATAGGGACAGAGGAGGAGAGAGAGAGCAAGCAATTGGCTCACATGTTCTGGAGGCTGAGAAGTCCCATGACTTGCTATCTGTTAGCTAGAGAACAAGGAAAGCCGGTGTGATTTAATCTTAGTTTGAAGGCCTGAGAACAGGAGAAAGGAGTTGCTGGCGAAAGCCCCAAAGTCTGGTCTTGACAACCAGGAGCTCCACTTCCCAAGAGTAGGAGATGGGTATCCCAGCTTCAGAAGAAAACGTGAACTTCATCTCAGCTTTTTCATTCTGTTTGGAGCCCAACAGATTGAATGGTGCCTGCTCGTATTGGTGAGAGTGATCTTTACACTCAGCCTATTAATTTAAATGTTATTCTCTTTCAGAAATACCTCCACAGACACACACAGAAATCATGTTTGTTTGTTTGTTTGTTTTGTTTTTTATTTTATTTTATTTTTATTTTTTATGAGCAAGAGAGAGAGGAAAGAGGAAACACCCCAAACAGGATTCTGATGCCACATTCTACCCTCAGTCTCTAGCCAATCCCTGATCACAGGCAAGTCCAGGCCCAGTGCACTGAAAGTCTCTAAACTTTTTAGCAGGAAATGCTATGTTTTACCACTCTGCCACTGTCTTGAGATCTTGCTTTAAAACTCTGCCTAGATCAACGTCCTGATGTGTTTTCCCTGTGTTTTCTTCTAGTAATTTAATGGTTACAGATTTTACATTTTTGTCTTTATTCCAGTTTGAATTTATTTTTTATATAGTCAGGAATAAGGAAAAAGAGATCTTAGACACAACATAAGAGATAATAGCTACCAACAAAATAATAACAATTACATGAACAATAACAATGACATCTAGAAACTCATGTAATAATATCAACAAAACTTATGATTGCATGTATAATAAAATTATCCTTTAAAAAAGAGGCTTTACTAAAGAAATTTTCAAATAAAAATAGAGTTTACTATTAACAGATTTTCATTAAGGGAACTTCAAATGATATACTTCAGGAAAATAAATACAATCTAAGAAAAGTCTAAGATTGAACAAGGATGGTAGGTAAAGAATATGATAAACATGAGGGTAAATATATACAAATATTAATTGTGTAAAACATAATGATATTGCGTTATGACATTAAGTGGAAAAAAATTAAACCGCAGGCAACAACAACAGTCAAGTTAGGAAGTGGTGACTAGGATGTAAATATTTCAAGGTTCTTATATTGATTTGGATGAGGATAAAATTAACTTTAAATGCTAGAATATTACGTTTCTTAAACTATTACTAAAAGTAAAAATAGAACACATAATTTAAGTCCTACTAAAGGGAATACAGATAAAGTAGTACTCTGCTCTCAGGTCAAAATGACTAGCCGGCCTGCCGTTGCAGCATCAGGTTGGTGGCTGGATGGTATTCAAAAACAGTCCTACAATGCTGCAGGAGTCAATAAACTGGGTTTAATGCGAGATGATACAATATATAAGAATGAAGATGTGAAAGAAGCCATAGGAGACTTCCTGAGGATCTTTACAGTGATAGGATGTTTCGCATTAAGACAGCCCTGGACCTGAACATGAGGCAGCAGATCAGGCCTAAAGAGCAATGGACAAAATACGAGGAGAATCATTTCTACCTTGAACCATATCTAAAGAGGTTATTCAGAAGAGAAAAGAGTGAGCAAAGAAGTAATGTAGTTGAAATCATGGATACAGTTATCTTGAAAGTATTTTTATGGAATTGGTGAAGCCTGAAACCTATCATTTAAAAACTGTTTGGTCTGCAGATGTATTACTTTAAATAAATGTACATTGTAATCATTAAAAAGGGAAGTACAATGAAGTGAGGGAGGGAAATTCAATAAATCCAAGAAAAGGAAAAATGTGCAAAAGGGAGATTAACCAATATAAGAAAAAGTCCAAAAGAGAGCCAGCCAGTGGTGTGGTGGTTAAGGCAGAATCACACAAGACTGACTACACAGTTCAAGTCTCAGAGCCAGTGGCTTGGAAAATACACCAGGCACTTACTTATGTGTAAATGCCCAAAATCCCAAGAAGAGAATGGAGGAAAAAGAATTGCAGAGTGGTCATCCCCCTACAAGGGGTGCTCTCTCACTTTCCCTCTCTCTCTCCCTTTATGTTTCTTTCTGATGAATTTATGCTCCCTATAACCATTTTTTAAAACTCAAAAAAGTGATTAAAAATAGATAGAAATACATGGGACCAGCAGTTAGCATAATGGCTATGTTGCTGGATTCCCATGTAGTTGACCACGGTTCGCGTCTCGGACCCAGTGGCTTAAAACTCACGCCGGGCGCGTGTGCATGCGTGCCCAAGATACCGAGAGGAGAATGGAAGAGAAGGGATTGCAGCATGTCCATCCCCCCTGGGGAGTGATTTCTCGCCTTCTGTCTCTTTGTCTCTCTCTGTCTGTCTGGCAAGTGCACGTACCCTATAGCAAAAATCTCTCCAAAAAAAAAAAAGGTAGAAATACATTACAAATCACAATCAATGTAAATTTCTAAACCTTTCCAATTGAAAAAATAAGTCATCAGAATGAAATTTTAAATCCTAGTTATGTGGTGATTTTGAAAGATACATCTAAAAATGAAAAGATTTATGGAGAAAAAGGTTGAAAATAAAATAATGTAAAAAAGATAAAGTGGAAAACACCAAACAAAAGGAAAGCTATAGTGGATATATGTAATAAACACTAAAACAAAAATATTGCTCAGTAATAATATCAGCAAAAATAAATATTACTCAGCAAAATTCTATAGGGCATGTGTGCTTGCTGGAGAGAGAGAGAAAGACAAAGAGACAGAAAGAAAGAAATCAACCATAGAGGTAATAGGCATGCTGCAGTCCCTTCTCCTCTTGGGATCTTGGGCACACAAGCACACACACCTGGCATGAGTTTTAAGCTGCCAGGTCCGGGACTTGAACTGTGGTCGACTATGTGGGAGTCCAGTGACATAACCATTATACCATCTGCTGGTCCCAAATTATTGATAAAAATTTAGTTAATAAAAATTTAAACACTCCTAAGTCTGTAAATACCTAGTAGAATAGATTCAAAACACATAAAATAAAAGTTGGCCCATCAAAAGTAAAAGATTTTGGAGGGAACAGTAGGTGGTATGGTGGTTAAGGAGTTGTACTCCCACATTGCTTTCTCTCTTTCTCTCTCTCTCTCTCTCTCTCTGATGTGTACAAATTTAAATTTGCCCTGTAGCAAATTTAAAATAATAAAAATAAATTAATTAAATTAAATAAATAATTCTTTATAAAAAGTGAGAGTTTTTTAAAGAAGTATTTTATTTAACTTTGTTTTATTTATGTATGTATATATTTATTTATTTATTTATTTTAATTTGACCAGAGAGGGACAGAGTGAGAGAGAGAGAGGGAAAATGAGAAAGGAAGCATTTAGGTCTGGGACTTGAACTGCAGTCAGCCATGTGGGAATCCAGAACTCTTATCCACCACACCACCTGCTGGCCCCCCAAAAAATGAGAGATTTTTAAAGTGACTCTTCCAAATTAATATATCATGAAATACTATAAAGTATGTTTACTAATTTAAAAAAAGCAGCTTTTGACTTAGATTATGCTTTCTATTATATCTATTTTTCTATTTTATTATTTTTTTAACTTGCCCCTTATTATCTCCTTCCTTGTTTCTTCTTCAGGCTTAAAAAATTAAGTATAGTGCAAAATAAACCCAAGGCATTAATAACTGAAGCATTAAAAAAAAAAGAAATTTAAAAACAATGAAGAGATGTCTATCAATGTTCTACATTATTTATTGTTTTGAAATTGCATTATTGTTTTTATATATATATAATATGTACTATGCACAAAAACATTCATAACATAATCGTACTTTTATAGATTTATCAAAGACCTATGATAGAATATAATCTTGATTGTACATTTTTATGATCAAATTTAATCCATAAAGACCATTACAATAAAACTTAAATGGTTCTTATGATTCCTTTATGAATAGATTGAAGTCTATTGTTTTTTGGAAATGCTCACCCTGGAAAAACTTCTCTTTTGTCTAACTCGAACTTTAAACCACCTTTCTCAAAATCTGTTTGAAAGTGAGAAAAACTATATGGCTCAGGTTGCTGTAATTCATCATGGTAGCTCCCCATGTCTTAAAATGCCTTCAGCAGTAAAGATCTTTAGTTTCTGGAGCTTGCTAGGTGGCTTTGAAACCTATGACAGATAGCAAATGACTGGATGACATGTTTATATTTTATGGTCATGATTTAAACTAAAATTCTATTCTCAGAAGTTAAGGTTAGAGATGAATTCCACCTGGATGGTTGAGAGCCATTATTGACGACAGAGGGTAAAGGAGGAAAATTTCTCCTGGTGCTAAGACGTGTGGAAAGGAAGAAATGGTATCTTAGAGAAAAATGGCATAGAACCCATGAAATGACAACACTAAGAGTAAAAATCAATACTTAACAAGAGCCATCAAGAAACATCTTTTTCAAAATATATATTTGGAACCCAAAGCATGTACTCCTCAATAAGCTATTATTACCTAGAATTCCAAACTAGTTCATTTAGCAACATTCAACCCAGCTAGAGATGACTTCCAGAGATACATCTTGTGGACAGAAATAACCAAGCTCTGCAGAAATTATAGTTAATGTGATTTATTCTAAGCACGAGACAGTGTGTCCAGCCTGGAAAAGACAGTGCTGAGATAGAGTGGTTCCCTTTATTTATATAGTTTTGAGAGAAGGAGAGCTTTCAATCAATAGGAGTCTTTTACATGGGCATGGCCCAAATAGGTGGCATATCTGGAAGCTGAGACTTGTAGGTTATAGGTGAGTTGAAATTCTTAGATTAGTAATTGGTTAAAGAAAAACACAACCCTCCGTTTCTAAACAAAATCTGCGAAACAATGTCTGTGCTTTGGACTAAGAAAGAAGGCCTACCATGCATTGTAAAAATACTATGCCAGGGACAAAGTGAAGCCTCCCATTATCAGTGAACCAAAGAGGTCTGTTAATGTAGGCCTCTGTTAAAGTCTGTAGGAGTGACTTCTTTCAGGTCCCTGGAAATAACTTCAGAATAGGAAAAAGTAGTTAGAATTCTGTCCTCAGTCTATTAGACCTAAGGTCTACAGGACTCTGTGATTCATTTATCTTTAGCAGAAGCAATTTGCAAATTAGCACGAACCTGTCTTTTTTTCCCTCACCATAGCATTATAGTAGTTCTTTTCTTTTGTGAGGTTTTCAATTTTTTAAAAATTTCTCCTTGTAAACAAGAATACAAATATTCCCTATTCCTTGACTTTTCATTCATTTCCCTAGTCTTTGAGTATCAGGGAACAACCAAATCTGGGTTTCTCTGCACCTATCTTAGAACAGTGGATCTTTTAGCAAACACTATCAAATTGCTAGTGGATCAGCATACAGCTCATCCTGGGTACGGGTTCAAACTCCTCTCTGTGGTTTAGAAAATAACCATTCCTAATATTGTCCACAGTGTGATGTTTTCCTGACAAGCCACAGAGCCCAAGTGATGATAAAACATATTGTTCTGAGGAAGGAGCCCCAAATCTGAAAAGGCCTGCCTGTGATATTTACCAGTTTCAAAGAAATTACCTAGAAGTCCAGCTGAGAGAGACATGAGTTTATTCAACTTATGGGATGCACTGATGGCAGCCAATTGGTGAAAGATCCACACCACTAGGTGGGATAGCAATCAGTTAAACAAAATCATATCAAAGCAAACATGTTAGTCATTAGTGGGGTCTATAGGCTTTCTGTCTCCTAATACCAGATCTGATTATTGTCTATATTATTTGAAGATTACTTCAGTTACTGTAGAAGTTACTTATCTACTAACAGGATCAATAAAGTATGCTCCCTCTGCATGGCTGCCTGGGTCTTTGGGATGCATATATTTTCACTCCCCTCAGAATGGGCTCCAACCGGGAGTCACTCCTTAGGAGAGGAAGGATAATTACCTTCTTGCAGGTCAATTTTGGCCAGAGACTGCTCACAAAGGGCTGGGGAGAAAATGTCAATATATATTGTATACTCCACACATTTGCTATGAAAGAGCTTCCCCACAGCCCACAGTGGGGGACAGGATGACCACGCATCTCAGTTTGCCCACAACAGTGCTGCATTGTATCCATATCTTGGGGTAATTAATAAGATCAAAACTCTCAAAAGTTTTTCTAGATGATAGAGTAACCTGGCTCTACCATATATGGAACAGGTTTCCTGGAAATCCAATCCCAGAGGTTTCTAAGCTCCAGCAAAGCAACAAGGGATCCCTCCCAGGGACTCTGCTAAGGGGACAAACACAGGAAGTGAAGCCTTCTCTTACCAGCTCAGGGGGATCATGCCTTGACTAAGGAACGCTGTTTCTTTCCACTCCTGATTCTCCCTGTTAGTCCAAAGGACAAGAGTGTTTGCACCTGAATTTCTAAGATGGAATGCAACAGGATTCTTTCAGGGTCAGGGCAAAGAATTAGTGGCATAAAAGTAAAATATGTGTCATATATGTCTGTATTTTTTTAAAAGAAGGGTTCTAGAAGGACCTCATATGAAAACAAGGACACTTTAGCATGTAGTGTTTGTAAATAAAAACTATAGTGGGACTACATTTCAGACCACGTCTTTGAATGTGAAATAGATGGCACATCTTCACATTTTCTGGATTTAATCTGCATTAACTTGAGCCACTACTTTCTTCCATCCCTTTCGGGACTGTACCACAGCTCCAAAACCTTTCACCAAGTCAGGGATGGGGCACAGTTTCTGTGGTCATGGTCATGGGCAGCCAGAAGGTTTAGTTACCTAATATCCAATGTGCATGACCCCTTGTCCAGCAGTTCTTGGAGCTCTTGATAACGTGCTTGTGGTGTAGAATGTCGTTTAAGCTACCTGCAGACCCTCTGCCTAGGTGCACCAATGAGAGCATTAACAAGAAGCAGAGCCAAGATCCTCGGGGCTCTGAAACACATTATGTTCTCCTTTCCTTCCTCCACATCTTCTGAGTATGTGAGGAATTTCTTGCCTGGACTAGGAGGTAAGTGCAGCTTGTGCCTTGGTTATCCAAGACTCAACTGATTCTAGGAAATCCTTCTTCCTTTACCTCTTCTGCAAATTACTCTTAGGATTTTAAACTTTGGAAAAACAAAAAGCAGAAAAATTTGCAGGCTCATTCTGCACCGGTTCTGTCACATCTCTCTTTATGCAGTAAAACACAAAATGGGAGCCCACTTGAATAATGCCAGGCATAGGGAAAAATACAAGGAGTGAGGGGGAAAAAGTCTCAAAACTGTATCTTAGCCATGAAATCTTCAGGAAAACAGAAATCAAATCATTTGATTTTTATCTATATGGTGACCTTGAAGTAGATACGATTCCCCAGGGAAGCATTTCTTGGCCAGTGAAGCGGCCCCCCATAGCGTTTCAAGTAGTATTAGAGTTCTGATGATTTGTTTGTCATGATGATTTATTCAAATTGTTTAACATGGAAGGGATAAAATGGCAGAGTGAACCCAAATCTGGACTGTAGATGTGAATGGTGTTGTGTTTGACCCACACCATATTTATTATAATTTGAATTTGTTGGAAACATTTGAAAAATCAGAGCATTTCACATAAAAATATGAATTCCAGCATTTATTACAAATCAGACCTGGTGATAGTAGATCTGGGTGTCTGACAGCAGCACTCCCAGGAGGGAGCTGTGCTGCCTTTTAGTTGACCACAGTCTCTATTGTTTACTCAGTAGGTACTTGAGTTGATGAGCCCTGACAAAGCTCCTGTTGATTGTTCGTTGTTTTTTCTTTTTTTTTTTTTGTCTTTTTAGAATTATTTATTGTCATTAGTATTTTAATTTGCTATAGGACATGTGTACTCACCAGAGCGAGACAGAAAGAGAAAAAGTAAGAAAGCAAGTCCTCCAGGTCTGGAACTTGAACCTCAACTGACCATGTGGGAGTCTAGTGCCTTAACCACCATGCCACCTGCTGGCCCCACCTCCTGTGTTTTAAGGTCTATGATGTCAAGAATTAGATCTCATACATTACAGCCAACACAGTGTCTGGCACAGATTAGGACTTGATACACATGTCTAGAACGTGTAGATTCAAATCATCTCCCCTACCCAAAGAGAAAAACCTCAGACATTTGATTTTTACTTAAGTCTACTTGTTACCCACCCCCACCAGTTTCCTATATATTTTTAAAACTATTTCTTAAACAATACGAGTATTCCATTTTGATTAAATTTACTGGGAATGAGTTTGCCCTGTTTTCAAATAATAAATATACATTGGCTCACTATTCATAATGTTTATGCAGTAAGCATTTACTGAACTGTTTTATTTGCCGGGTTCTGAGCTAGGTAAGTGCTAGAGATGTAAAGATGATTAAGAGCAGCAGCCCACATTCTCTAAATGAGGCCACAAGTGATCCATCCCCAGGAAATGGTGAACTTGGAGAGCTTTCTCCACACTGCAAATAAAGGTACAGTTTTTTCTGTCTGGCAAACTGCTAGAGGCTTATGACAAGTTTCCTAGACAACTTGAACCAGAGCCAGCTTCTCAGGGTTTTGGGCTATCTTCTAAAGCTGGTGTGGGGAGATATTTTCTATAGACTCTCATTCCCTCCAGAGATTCCCCCTTTTTTCCTGTATCAATCCCATTATTCATGCCCACCTCTCTCTCTCATTTTATTTCAAACAGTCACCTTCTGGAAGGATTCATTTTCTCTTGTGCACAAGTTGTGATTTGTTCACTACCTCATGTTCTCTGTCACTGAGTCAGAATCTGTGAAATGAGATAATTTATGTAACAACACCCTGCGCAAGACAGGCACGTGAACGTTACCTCTCTTCTCTTTTCTCCTTCTTGAAATACTGTTACAGAAATTGCTTTTCTGTCAAATAGACCACTCACATTTTGAGAGAATGTTATTTCCATTTCTTCTTCCCTCACTATCTTTACTGACACTGACAAGTGCTCCAATTTGTGCCAAACCCATCCCCCACAAATACAAGAAAAAAAGAGGCCTGAAAATTGTAACCAACTCGTAAAGCAGTCCTCTGAACATATAAATGAAAAAGACAAGAGCAAGAACAAGCTGAATTTTGTTCTGCATCATTTCACCTTTTGGTCACAACAGGCTTTCGTCAGTGATAATAGAATTTACACCTTGCTCTGTTTTTTTTTTCTTGACTACTCCCTAATCAAGTTCCCTCTAGTTAGTCAGTGTAAGGGCAGCTGGAGAGACTTCTGGAAGCTTGGAGATGAAACAACTCTCTGAGATGTGCAAACCAACTTCCAGCCCACTCAAAGTGCAGATCCTAATGAGTCATTCAATTTTAGGAAGCATATTAATCTTAAAAGGATGCCTGAGCCAGAACGCAGAATTTTCTTAACTGAAGGAGATAAAAATAGTCATTTTTACAGACAAGGGAGAAACTTTTCCCCCTCTTTGCATATAAATTACTTGCCAGCTCCACACTGTGAAGATGCCAGTTTAGGCCACTGTTTTCAGCCCCTGTCAGAGATAGAGTTGTTTCAAGAATTAGGGCATAAATTCCTATTGCCCAATGTATTTACTATGTATATAATTCACATACTATTAAGTTATTAAACAGTCAGCTCTTACTAAAGAACTTAATACTGGATCAAATTGTTCCATTATGTAAAATTATCCTTAACAAGACCAATGATGCTATAGTATCACTTTGAATGTAAGGAAGACTCACAGATTCAGGGGGAGGTCTGCTGTTGTAAACACTAACTAGCTGGACTTCCAACATAATCGCTCCTGTGCCTGGCACTTCCATTTCTCAGAAAATTCCTTTTACATTTGCTGTGTTTCTACTACCTTTCAATCTGTCTTCATTAAACTGAAGTTCAGCCAAAGAAAATCACAGCAGAAATACAACTATACCTCTTGTGGGAATCCCTTAAACTTATCAAAGCCTTGGTAACTCAATGGCATGTAATAAATAAATAAATAAATAAATAAATAAATAAATAAATAAATAAATAAAGGAAATACTTTTTAAAGACTGAATAATATTCCATTATATTAAAACATACATACACACACACACACACACACACACACACACCACATTTCTTTATCCATTATCTGTCACTAGACATTTAAGTTGTTTCCATATCTTGGCTATTGTGAATAATGATGTGAATATGGGAACACAAGTGTCTGCATGAAATGCTGATTTCATCTTCTATACATATATACCCAGAATAGGCACAGCTAGGTCATATGATAGTTTTATTTTTATTGTTTTGAGGAATCTCCATAATAGCTACACCATTTACTTTCCCTCCAACAGTGTATGAGTTTTACTTAGCCAGCCAATACTTGTTACCTTTTGTTTTTTTTGGTAATAGTTATCCTAACAGGTGTGAGATAGTATCTCATTGTGGTGTTGGTTTGCATTTCCCTAATGATTAGTGGTGTTGAGCACTTTTTCATATACCTGTTGACCATTTTTATGTCTTCATTGGAGAAATGGCTATTCAGGCCCTTTGACCACTTTTTAATCAGGTTGGTTATTTATTTGTTTGTTTTGCTATTGAGTTGGGTGAGGTTTTGTTTTGAATGTTAACCTCTTATCAGACATTTGGTTCACAAATATTTTTCCCAATTCATAAGGCTGCCTTTTCCTTTTATTGTTTCCTTTACAGTACATTTTTCAGTTTGATGTAGTCCTGCTTGTTTATTTTTGCTTTTGTTGTCAAAGCTTTTGGTATTATATCCAAAAAACCATTGTCAAAATCAATGTCTTAGAGATTTTCCTCTGTGGTCTCTTCTATAAATCTTACAATTTCTGATCTTACATTTAAGTCTTCAATCTATTTTTAATTGATTTTTGTGCACGGTGAAAGGTAAGGGTCTAATTTTATTCTTTTGCACGTGAATATTCAATTATCTCAATACCTTTTATTGAAAAGACTATGTTTTCCTCATTGTGTTTTCAGGGTAGCCTTGTCAAAATTCAGTTGACCATATATATATGCTTGGGTTTATATGTAGGCTCTCTATTCTGATCTATTTTTATGTGTCTGTTTTTATGCCAGTATCATACTGATTTGATTACTATAACTTTGTAACATAATTTTGAAATCACACACACATACACACACACATGCACACAGAGGATATTATTCAAAAGTCACATTAAGAAAGAAAAAATATCACATGATGTCACTCACATATGAAATTTTTAAAAAATCTAGGTAGTCCTATGATTAAGGGGAGCCAGATCCTGCATCCCAAATGCCCAATTGTGGTTCAAATCTCAGCCTCCATAGCTTGAAAGATATGCCAAGTTCGTGTGTATGATATCCTCAAATCCCAAGCGGGTAGAGAAATGAAGGCGAGATTGTGGTTGACTACATACCATTAGGGGATGCTTTCACTCTCTCTCTTTCTTCTCTCTATCTCTCTCCCTCTGGCAAGTACATGTACCCAACTGACAATGGGGAAAAAAAATATTTAATATATAGAAATAGAAAAATGGTGGTTTCCAGGGAGTGCATAATTGCTGTTATGTAGGTTCAAAGTCCAGAGATCTAATGTAGGTATGATAAGGACTATAGTTAACAATATTACATTATATGTTGTAAATTTGCTGAGAGAATATACTTTAGGTACACTTACCAACCAAAAGAAAGAAAGAAAGAAAGAAAGAAAGAAAGAAAGAAAGAAAGAAAGAAAGAAAGAAAGAAAGAAAGAAAAGAAACTAAATAACTATGTGAGGTGATGGGTATTGGATATGTTAATGTACTTGTCTGCAGTAATAACCATTTCACTATATATATCAAACATCATGTTAAGCCCCAGCCTCTGTGGCACAGTGGGTAGCATGCTGTATTGTGAAGCTAGAAGCTAAATACTGACTGCAGTTCAAGTCTCCAGCCTAGTTATCCTGAAAATATTGTGAGCACACACATGCATGCCCAGGATGTTGGCCGGATGGAGGATTAGAGGCAGAGGATTGTGTCATGACTAAGACCTATGAAGGATGTTTCTCTCTCTCTCTCTTTCTCATCCTCCATCAGAATTTTTTAAAGCATGTCATGTACCTTAAAGGCATGCAATAAGAAAACAAATCTAAGCATGTCTTTGTTATTTTGTCTAGTAATTGATCAGATATTTGCCCCTTTCTTTTTCTTCTTCTCTCTCCCTGCTTACCTTCCTCCTTTCTTCTCTCCTTCATTTCTTCTTTCTATTCTTCCTTTGGATTTTTTGTCTTCAGACAACTTAAAAGATGTCTTTGACTCTTCCAGTGTCTGAAAACTGAATGATATGAAAAACTAGTAATGTTGCATTTTTTTCTTTTATAAACCTCAAAGCTTTGTGCTACCTTTAGTGAAAAACAGGGTTTTACCTTATTATGAACTTACTTTCCACCACCTATTAATAGTTTATAAAGTATAGAGAGCCAGACTATCTCTGAGTTAAGCAAAAGTTTCCCTATCTGATTCTAGGATAATATTAATAGGATGAAAGAGGATTCAGAAAAATACAGAACTCTGAGCTTATAAAAATCAATCTCCTCCCTTCTGAGGCTTTGGCCTGAATAAAGACCATGGCCTGAGGCCCAAACTGTACTCAGCCATACAAATGCCCTTGTAACAATTCAGGGTTGAATTTTTAAGACTTTAAGTTGTCTGCTTTCAGAGGGAAGAAGGAAGAAAAAATACCCTGTTTTCCATTTGAAAAGCTCACTTTCTGAAGCAGCTGGTTTCCCACTGGGAGAGCTCTAGCCAGGCTGGCAGTGGATTTGTAAAGGCATCTCTCTAATAAACTTGCAGACAAGATAAGTGTTGTTTTAAATCTAAGGCCTCTTCTTGGTCCTAAAATCTGTAAGTTGTTTGCAGTTATGAAAAATTTACAGAGGAAAGAAAATCTTCTTTGATGAGGAGCAATTCTTATATCATAAATACTCTCTTTCTGGAATGCATTTTTGCCTGAACTACTCGATTGACATGCAGACTTTCAGTCCTATGGTAAATGTAAATGGCAAAAGGGACTGTGATCATTTTCTCATTTATTCAAACAATTAAATCACTATGGATTTCAATCTTGCAATCTGTGAATGCAAACATACTTCATTTTTGCAAGATTTTTAAAAAATAGATAAAATACGGATTTTGAACTAGTGAATTATGACACTACTCACAAGTATTCTAATTTCTCTCTTTGTTTTCTTTGTAATATTGCACTGTGTTTCCTAATTTTGTCATTTAAGTTTATTTCTTTCATGAGAGAGAGAGAGAAAGAGAGAGAGAATGTGTGTGTGTGTATGTGTGAAAGAGAGAGAGTAAGGTAAGCACACTACAGAGTCTCACACCTCAATCTCCTCAACAGCCCTTCCCAACCAGCCAAGATCATGGGTGTACTCACCCTCCCTGTGCTGCTCAATCTGAAACTGAGCAAGAGCCCCCTAACATATTTTCTAGGGTTCCTGAAATATAAAGTCCATTTACATTGTAATGGCCCAGAGTAAGGAGTCAGTCTTCAGACTTTGGTTATGATAATGACCAACATGGACCATAAATGAGGGCCATTTGATCTCTAAAACTCTCACTTACAGGAAAGAGAAGGTTTTCATTTCAATATGTAAGATGTTCTGTAGGCTGGAAACTGCTGATTGTGAGCTCAAAAACTCCAGGCTGAATGGCTCCAGAAACCTAAAGAGAAATTTGATTATCTAAGGCCTCACCAATCAAGAATGCCCAGGAGATGATCACTCCCTCTTGAACCAACCGTTGAACTGATCATGTGCCTGGGACCTATGCCCCTAATTTTGCCCTTTAAAACACATGTGGGAGAACATCTCGGAGAGATGGGTCTTTTCAGCATGAGCTACCCGCTCTCCTTGCTTTGCACTTTGCGATAAAGCTGTACTTCCCCTCATCATACCATTTGCCTATGGTTTGGTTTTATGGCGAGTGAACCTGATTTGAATTCAGTAACAAATCAAGGGACAAAATCCACAGTCTTCCATGTGGATCCAGCTTTTCTTGAATAGCACATTACTGCTATGCCACTGAGCTGCCCTCTAGTTTCTCTTTATTCTGCTTATTTATACACAGTGACATCTTTTTTATTTTAAGAGATTATATCACTAAGGAAAATCACCATAAATGTTTCATTCAAACTAAACAATTTTGAGAATGCAAGGAACAATAAGCAGAAACAGGGACTGCCCTGAGGTAACCTACTTATAAAGAATTAAGTTTTAAAAATCTGAAAAATAAAATTAGTGCAATATAAAAATGTTCTTAGCACACTGTGGTAAAATATGACCATTTTCTTACTGTACATATAGTTAATTTTAGGAAAACTAGAAAGTACATTTAACCATATAGGAGAATAAAACCCTTAGACTTTTTCTTTTTTAAGTTTCTGCCATAAGGCACCTATGCTTGCCAGAAAGAGACAGAAAAGTGAGAGGAAAAGTGAGAAATCGCTCCCCAGAGGGGATGGCTACATCTCAATCTCTTCTCCTTCTTTCTCCTCTCAGCACTTGAGGCACACATGCACACGCACTGGCATTATTTTCAAGCTGCAGTGTCTAGGATTCCAGCCATCAGGGACCATGTGGGAGTCCAGTGCTTTAACTCTTTAACTACCATGCCACCTGCTGGCCACAGCACTTAGACTTTTAACCACAGAAATAATCCTTTTCATTTCCTTGACGTATATCATTCCAGAGCTACAACTTATACACATGTATATTACATATACCTTTATACTTGTATACACACACACAAACGCACAAACAGAATACTGTGCACTGGTATCAGTCCCTGTGAGAGAAATGCTGTGCACCAGTTATCAATCTTAGGAAAGAACTATAAACACTTTACCAATTTCTGCTAAGTTTTCTATGTCTGGCAGGAGGTTTTGCAGAAATCCAGCTGCCAGAATATGATTCCAGTGAGACAGAACACTCTCACAAGTCAGGGAAAACAACTTTATGACTTACCTACGGGCAACAAGTATCAACAGAAACCTAGGATCCATGGTGAGCAGTCTTGAAAGGCTGGGGAAAACTGCCAGAGCAGATAGAGTCTTGTCTGCACAACCTACTTTGCAGTAAAGCTGAGAGACCCTGAAAGCATTTTACACCTCAGTGGCCACTGGAGTTGCTGAGCCAAGTCATTATAAGAAGGATGAAGACAAGTCCTGCACTACTCAAGATGATTTTTTTTTTTTTCTTAATCTCAGGACAATGCAATTTCAGTACATGCTACACTTACTCTGAGAACTGTAAGCAGACAGGAAAAGAGCTGGAACAGGCAAAGTCATCTGAGTACTTGCGCTCCTGCACCCACTAATGTTCATATTTTTATCTTTATACAAAGTGAACACATTGCGTATATAGTTCTGCAACCTGCCTTGTTCTGTGTCAATAAATTTTCTTCGGCAACAACTTTAAGGATTTGTAGCATTCTGTGAATATGCCATAATTTATTTAGCTAATCTCCATATCAAAGGGTAATTTTTAAGGACAAAATCATAACTCTTATCAAAGTTTGAAAAAGATACGTGTCAAAGATATTATTTATCTCATTAATTACTCAAAGAACCAATATGATATTAAAACCAGTACAAAAAGACTTAAAAATATTCCACATTTAGAGTCATGTAAAGAGAACTAAAAGAGGACTAGCCCTTAGAATAGTGGTTAAAGTTACTGGATTTCATCTCCTCAACCATGTAGCTTAAGTCTTGGACCCAGTAGCTTGAAACACATACCAAATGTGTGTGTATACATTCCCAAAATCCCAAAGGGAGAGAGGAATGGAGGAGAAAGGATTGCAAAATGACCATGCCCTGAGAGAGGTGTATGTGTGGGTGGGACGGTGGGACGTGCATTCTCACTTTCCTTCTCCCTTTTTCCTTCTGTCTCTTCCCAGTGAATTTATGTGACTTCGGGAAAAATTTGTTTTAAATACTGAAATAAATGTATAAATAAATGCAAAACTGATAAAACTATCAATATCCATGAAGAGCTCCTCAATTGCATTCCCCCACACACAATTTGCATTTCTAAAATACAGGAATTATTTGCATTTCTATCAGTTTTCTGCACATGAACTTTTTTCTCTACTAAGTCATAAAATAGCATACTCAAACACAAATGATAGTAAAGACGGTTAGTCAAGGACACCTGCCACATTGTGAAATCTTTCAAAACTTTTTCTTATAACTCAGTTGTTATATCAAAGTTTTCAAATAATAGATGGTATCATGAACATTCTAACAAATCTTTGTTTTCTTTAGTTTTTAAATTTAAGATAAATTGCTAGAATTGAGATGATTGGATCAAAGAACATGCAGTTTGGGGACTGGAAGGGTAAAAAGTTAGGTATATTATAAGATTTTGAATACTTAGTGCCAAGTTGTCCTCTAGGAAGTTTATACCACTTGTAATTCCCGCCAGCAGTGTGGGTAAGGACCAGCTCCCTTGTCAAAACAAACCAACAAGGCAAACTGTACCTGGACAGTAGTTACTGTGGCAAAAACAGAATTTATTCAGTAACTATTGTCATAGGGAAATAGAGGCCTCAGTATAGAACTGAACTCAATTCTGAACACAGAATTGTAGGGTGAGGGTGGAAAGTTACTGAGAGAAAATATCAGGAGTAGGGGAAGGATTCTGGTTACCTTGACTTGACAGGATTTTTGCTGAAGGCAGACCAGAGTAATAGACCCTAAGAATGGAGAAAGAGGAATTTGATTAGGTATCAAGGGTGATCAGATCTTGAAGGTGGGAATTCTTGCTAAACTGACTTAGCAAGATTTTTAAAAAATTTTTAATGGGACAATGTAAAGATAGACATGGAAGTCCAGAAGTTGAGGCCAAATTGAGAAGAAAGTTCAGAGGAGCCTAAGTGAAATTTGGTCAAAGAGAGAGTCATGTCAGAATATATCATCACTAAAAATTATTGTACTTTCATAAATTATTTTGATTTGTGATGGCAACTATGACTCTAAAATGTTTCATAAAATATGTTCTTCCAGGCTCATTTTTCTTTTTCACCCAGCATCTCTGGTATTAGGTTGGTGCAAAAGCAATTGTGGTTTTGAACCATGAGTTTTAAATCATTATAACTAGGCTCAAACACATGTTTATTAATTACAATGGGAACCATTACAATCAACACATTCTTGCCAATGAGAAATGAGTTTGTATATTCCCATAGTGTAAAAATCTGTGCTTCAGGGCTCGATGAATTCTCAGAAAGTATCTTCCAAATCCTGCTGGTTGTAGAAACACTTTCCCTGCAAAAAGTTGTTGAGATGCTTGAAGAAGTCGTAGTTGATTAGTGAGAGGGCGGATGAATATGGAGGTGAGGCATAATTTTATAGCCCAATCCGTTCAACTTCTGAAGCATTGGTTGTGTGATGTGCAGTTGGGCATTGCTGTGGAGATTTGGGCCTTTCTGTTGTCCAATGCCAGCTGCAAGCATTGCAGATTTGGTGCATCCATCAATTTGCTGAGCATACTTCTCAGTTTTAATGGTTTCATCAAGATTCAGAAAGCTGGAGTGGATCAGATTGGCCTGTTTTGGTGCAAGTTTGGCTTTAGTAAGTGCTTCGGAGCTCCTTCTCAGTCCAAACACTGAACTAGTCATTGCCACTTTTCACATCACAATCCAATTGAGAAATGGTTTGTTGTTGTCTAGAATAAAAAAAAAACACCACTTCAGAAACTTCAATATTTGTGACTTTCAGTCAGCTTATGAGGCACCCACTTATTGAGTTTTTTTGTCTTTCATATTTGCTTCAAATGCCAAATGAACCTAGATCACTGAGTCGACATTGAATGTTTTAGTCACTTCTCATGTAGCCATAAGGGCATCTGTTTCAAAGATTGCTCTCAGTTGGTCATTGTCAACCTCCGACGACCTGCCACTGTGCTCTCATCTTCAAGGTTCTCATTTCCTTTGCAAAACTTGAACCACCACTTGCACTGTCCATTCATTAGTAATTCCTTGGCCAATGCATTGTTGATGTGGTGAGTTGTCTCTGCTGCTTTATAGCCTATTTTGGACTCAGACAAGAAAATTGCTTAAATTTGCTTTTTGTCTAACACCACTTCCACAGTCTAAAATACATATTAAATAAATAAGTAGTAAGTTATTATCAAAAAAATGAAGTGAGAAATATGCACTAAATGATGTATAATATTACCACATTTATTTAAGAATGTATCCAATATCAAACAGCAAATTTCAACAACGTAAAATGGCAATTACCTTTGCACCAACCTAATAGCATTCTACATCTATACCTTTGACCATCTCCAGTTCTAATATCCCTTGGTCAGTAAAAACTGCAGAGTGGCAACAGTCTTTAAGCTTTTTAGATATGATGATCCTCTCTATTTTCTGCCCCATTTTAATTTTCCTCCAAGGTTTTCTGGTCATCTTCTTTAGTGTTGTTGGTTTCACATCATTATTAGTCCCTTGTTACTCTTTTGACTCTTCAGCTATTGTTGGGAAATTTCCTATACAGAGATTCTGGTCACCAACCCACAGAGAGAACATTGGTGCCATCATCCTGGAAATACTTTTTCTCTATTACAGTCCTCTTCTTCCTTTGGCCAGCTGATGATAGAGACAGAGATCTAAACACTCAGTGGCTTGTGAAAGGGAAACAGAGTTGCCCTGTCTACTCATGTTACCATCATTTCTGTCTATGCAGTTGAGGTAATTTGGTGTGGTGAAAGTACAGGAATTACAATGGAAACTGATTCTTAATTTTTCACACAAATGAGTGAGTACTAGAGCACCTGTGTTTCATTCTTTATTTCTCTCTCTCTCTGTCTGTTTCCACAAGAAAATTTGATATTTGTTGTGAAATTTGGCCTTCCTATTGTGGGCTCATTTGAACAAATGTAAAAATTTGTAATCCTTGAGTTAGAGTCTATTCCAAGAGTATCTTTTGCCATGTTGTATGATAAATTGAATGGAGTCAGGTTTAAATGACTATCAAGGTTAGTCATAAAGCAGTAAAGAATAAAAGACAAAATAGGAAAATAAATTAGGAAGGAAAGTGTAAGAGGAAGAGGAGGCATCAGTTTTGTTAGGGTGTTTTCTTGATAATTTAGATATGGACATTATGATGTTTTGTTTGTTTGTATTTATGGTTTAGCAGCACCTGCCTGCCCCGCTGTATTTAATCACAACTACCCTGCCTCCTGACAATGCCCCTTCACATTCCTGGTTGCAGAAGTATTAGGAGTCCTCAATGAGTAGAAGAAACCAAACCAGGATTGAGTAAAAAAGGCAGTAATCCAGGTCTGAGAAAAGCCTAATAAAATTACCACTTGAGGGACTAGCGGATGGCATAATGGTTATGTTGTTGGACTCCCAACCACAGTTAGAGTCCCGGACCTGGCAACTTAAAACTCATGCTAGGTGCGGGTGCTTGCATGCCCAAAATCCTGAGAGGAGGATGGAGAAGGAGGAATGGTGACATGGTTATCCCCCTGGGGGGTGATTTCTCACTTTCCCTTTTTCTGTAAACAGCAAATTTCAACAACGTAAAATGGCAATTACCTTTGCACCAACCTAATAGCATTCTACATCTATACCTTTGACCATCTCCAGTTCTAATATCCCTTGGTCAGTAAAAACTGCAGAGTGGCAACAGTCTTTAAGCTTTTTAGATATGATGATCCTCTCTATTTTCTGCCCCATTTTAATTTTCCTCCAAGGTTTTCTGGTCATCTTCTTTAGTGTTGTTGGTTTCACATCATTATTAGTCCCTTGTTACTCTTTTGACTCTTCAGCTATTGTTGGGAAATTTCCTATACAGAGATTCTGGTCACCAACCCACAGAGAGAACATTGGTGCCATCATCCTGGAAATACTTTTTCTCTATTACAGTCCTCTTCTTCCTTTGGCCAGCTGATGATAGAGACAGAGATCTAAACACTCAGTGGCTTGTGAAAGGGAAACAGAGTTGCCCTGTCTACTCATGTTACCATCATTTCTGTCTATGCAGTTGAGGTAATTTGGTGTGGTGAAAGTACAGGAATTACAATGGAAACTGATTCTTAATTTTTCACACAAATGAGTGAGTACTAGAGCACCTGTGTTTCATTCTTTATTTCTCTCTCTCTCTGTCTGTTTCCACAAGAAAATTTGATATTTGTTGTGAAATTTGGCCTTCCTATTGTGGGCTCATTTGAACAAATGTAAAAATTTGTAATCCTTGAGTTAGAGTCTATTCCAAGAGTATCTTTTGCCATGTTGTATGATAAATTGAATGGAGTCAGGTTTAAATGACTATCAAGGTTAGTCATAAAGCAGTAAAGAATAAAAGACAAAATAGGAAAATAAATTAGGAAGGAAAGTGTAAGAGGAAGAGGAGGCATCAGTTTTGTTAGGGTGTTTTCTTGATAATTTAGATATGGACATTATGATGTTTTGTTTGTTTGTATTTATGGTTTAGCAGCACCTGCCTGCCCCGCTGTATTTAATCACAACTACCCTGCCTCCTGACAATGCCCCTTCACATTCCTGGTTGCAGAAGTATTAGGAGTCCTCAATGAGTAGAAGAAACCAAACCAGGATTGAGTAAAAAAGGCAGTAATCCAGGTCTGAGAAAAGCCTAATAAAATTACCACTTGAGGGACTAGCGGATGGCATAATGGTTATGTTGGACTCCCAACCACAGTTAGAGTCCCGGACCTGGCAACTTAAAACTCATGCTAGGTGCGGGTGCTTGCATGCCCAAAATCCTGAGAGGAGGATGGAGAAGGAGGAATGGTGACATGGTTATCCCCCTGGGGATTGATTTCCCACTTTTTGTTTGTCTCTGTCTCTCTAGCGACCACATGTGCCCTATAGCAAAAATCACTCCAAAAATTTTTTCCCCACTTTATAGGTAGAGGAAAACAGCATATAAAAATCCTAGTTTTTTAAGTGACTGAGAGGGCCTAGCAGCCTACATTATTTCTGTTTTTCTGTTATAATTTAATGTGTTAAAGTAACAGTAAATTTTGTCTTAGAATTAGAGTTAGGGCCAGCACCGTGGCCTAGTGGCTAAGGGAACCGGATTTCATGTGGACAGCTGTTGTTTAAATCCTGGCCCCAGACAGCTTGAAAAATGCACCTAAATGTGCATGTATGTTGCAAATCCCTATAAAAGAAAGAAACGGAGAAGGGATTGCACTGTGACCATGCCCCATTGTGGAGTGCTTTCTCCCTTTCTGTCTCACTCTGTTTTGGGCAAGTGCGTATGTCCTCTGGCAATTAAAAACAAACAAAAAAAGAGCTAGAGGCTTAATTCTCCTTAGTATAATAATGTAATTATGGGTCAACTTAGGAAGTTTGTTCTACATAGTCATTCATGAAGACTCTTGCCATCTTCAAAATGCAGCTTCCAAAATCAGCATGTTCATTTTCCTTTCATTGTTAGAGAGGAGGGAATGCATGAAGGATTATGCAGAAGATTTTATGTGTCAGATGTAGAAGTGTTATATCACTCTTCCACAGAAACTATTAGCTAAAGACCAGTTACATGGCCACCCACCTACAAGAGAGGCTGGGAAAATGAAACCTAGTGTGTCCAAGAAGAATAGGATAATGTGGATTTTATTTGAACAGGTAGTGCTCTCTAGCATTCATTCTTTCTTGTCATCAGATTTTTCCTATAGGTGTGAAATAGGTGGAAAAGTGGCATGCAGACCATAAGCTTGTAAAGAGATGATTTGTTCCTTAAGGTAGAGACTATAGTTGTTGATTGTTGTATTCCCAACATGTAGCACTGAGTCTGTTACAAACATATAAAGAATACATGTTGAAGGACTGAATGAATGAATAACTTCAGGTATCGTGCATGATTGGAGTGACTTCTAAAAAATAATAGCTTGAGGACCAGCAGGTGGCATGATGATTAAGGCACTGGATTGCCACATGGTCCACCATAGTTCATGTCTCAGAACCAGCAGCTTAAAAATCATTTTGGGCATGTGTGTGTGTGCATGCCCCAAATCTGAAGAGGAGAATGGAGGAGAAGGGATTGCAGTGTGGCCATTCCCTCCAGAGGGTGATTTCTCACTTTCCCTCTCTCTGTCTCTGGCTGTCTCTTTCTGGCAAGTGCATACCCCCTATGGCAAAAACTTAAAAAATAAATAAATAAAAAGCTTTACTGAGATACAGTTAACTGATTTAATGTATTCAGTTTATCAGCATAATACATTTATTATCAGCATAAGAAATTTCATAATAAATTTTTATCACCCCAAGCAGAAATCCTGTGTCCATTAGCACACTCTCCCCTTTTCTTTTTTTTAAAAATTATTATTTATTTAATTTTATTTATTCATTCACTTATTTTAATTTGACCAGAGAGAGACACAGAGAAAGAAATAGGGAAAGGGAGAAAGGAAACTGCCAGGTCCAGGACTCGAACCATGGCCAGCCATGTGGGCGTGTCCAGCACCTTAACCACCACGCCACCTGCTGGTCCCCAATACTCTCCCCTTTTCTGATCAAGCTCTCTAGCTTTAGACAACCACTTATTTTCTTTCTGTCTCTACAAATGTGCCTACTCTGAACATTTTACAGAAGCTGAATGATATAACATATGGTCTTCATGAATGACTTCTGCACTTATCGTAATACTTCCAAGGTTCATCTACTTGGTGATATGTAGCAGTACTTCATTTCTTTTTATGTGCGTGTGTAGATATACTGTATTGTATTTATCTGTCATCGGTTGATGGACATTTGGGTTGTTTCCACCTTTTGGAAATTATGAATAATTCTGCTCTGAGTAATCATGCAAAAGCTTTTGTGTGGACATTTTAAAAATTATTTTGGGTATACGCCTGGAAGTAGAATTTCTGAGTCATATGGTAACTATGCATAATAAACTTTTTTTTTAAAGATTTTTTTTCCATAGGGTATGTGCACTAGCTAGAGAGAGACAAAGAGAGAGAGTGAGAGGAAAACTGAGAAATCGCTCCCCAAAGGGGTTGGCCACAGCTCAATCCCTTCTCCTCCTGGGACTTTGTGCACTCATGCATGCGTGCAGCTTGAGTTACAAGCCATGTGGTCTGGAATTCAAACCCTAGTCAGTCCTATGGGAGTACAACACCTCTGCAACCACACTACCTGTTGGTTCCCGTATAGTAACCTTTTAAAAGAACTGCCAGATTGTTTTCCAAAGTAGCTGCACTATTTCTATTGAAAGACTTCTCTCGCTACTGCATACACAGATCGTGGTACATACGAGGTGGTCAAAGAGTTAATTTATTGCAGTTATAACATGCCAGGCATTGTTGTAAACAACCAAGTTATGATGGTGACAAAGTTCCTGCTCTTGTAGAGCTTCCAATCTGGTAAAGAGAGACACATAACTGCATAAATAAGCAAAACAGATCATTTTACGGAGTGATAAATGTTATAAAGCCTGTTAGACAAGTTCATGTGACAGAGTAGCTGGGGCAAGGATGGGAAAGCTCTTTCAGACTGGGTCATAAGAAAAGGTCTCTCCAAAGAGATGGCATTTGAGTTGAGACTTGTGTAATAAACCCCGGACATATCAAGATCTGAATCACAAGTGTTCTAAGAAGAGAAAATGATACTGCAAAGGCCCTGAGGATTTACTCTTCTATTACAGATTTTACCTAAGAACCCAATGAAGTAAAAACTTACAACTAATGTCCTTAAAGAAAGAGACTGGTGTGTCTACCTGTGGCTAACTGATGTCTGGAAGACTGCATTCAACAAAAGGAAGCTTAGCTGCCCCCATAGCAGTCAAGGTCTCAACTGCTTTGGGAGTTTCTACATTCATTCCTGTGTTCCCTCCTAAGATAAGCCATGTCTCTAGGAACACTTTCCCCCTATTCATGAAGAAGCCCACTGAGCCCGTTCTTTGCTGTCTAGAGTCCACTGAGGACAGTGGTTATCTTGAGTGAAAAACAGCTTCTGAGCAGCGATGTCCTCAAAAGTGTTAGCACTTGGGGTCAGTAGATGGCGTGGTGGTTAAGATACTGGACTTTCACATTGCTGACTATGGTTTAAGTCCGGGACCTGGCAACTTGCTTTCTCACTTTCCTTCTTTCTCTCTCTGTGTTTCTATCTGGTGAGTGCACATGCTGTATAGCAAATTAAAAAATAATAATGATAATAAATAAAATAAATTTTAAAAAATATTAGCACTCTATTACTAAAAGTCGTCTGTAGGAATGAATGTCAAATGCAGAAAGTGCTTTACTCCCAGAACTACCTGCCCAGAAGGCAGTGGTCAAGGCAGGATCCTACAACTGACGACCCCACAACCTCTTCCATTTTCCCACCTTTCAAGAGGGCCCCTCAAAATTCTACCATGCTGGGGACCAGCAGATGGCATGGTGGTTGGGGCGCTGGACACTCCCACATGGCCAACCAGAGTTCAAATCCCAGACCTGGTAGCTTGCTTTCGCTCTCTGTCTCTCTGTCTCTCTCTGGTCAAATTAAAATATGTGAATGAATAAATAAAAAATTAAATAAATAATTCAAAAAAATTTTCCACCATGCTTTGATTTGTCTCTGTCTGAGGGCCTTGTTTACAATAGACAAGCACCTGAGGCCATTGGAGCGAAGCCTTTTTCTGTGAACAGGTGAGAACCATACCACTGGGAAGGATATGTCTGTTTCCTGCCAAGACTTGTAGGCAAGCCTGTCAGTAGCAAGGTGCTAGAAGAGAAATAGCTGCAAACTCTCTGGTACTCTTCACTGAATATTCATATATTCTAAATTATGCTATGGAAAACATACTATGAGAGAATATGCCATTGCTGTGGTCCACTGTGACCCAGTTTATTTCCAATTAGAGTCATTTGTGGCATCATTTATTTACATACAAGTAGACTTTTGTGTAACACTTTGAGCAGGGCAAGGCTGGGATCATATAACTGAGCAGGATTGGCAACTACCCTGCCTTCACATGCTAACAAAAAGATGAGTCAACAAGATGATTGCTAATAATAATAAGTGTCGTAAGAAAATAAATTAGTAGGTAGTACAGAAAGTAATGAGGCCAGCAGGTGGCGTGGCAGTTAAGGGCACTGAACTCCCACAAGGCTGACTGTGGTTCGAGTTCCAGACCTGGAGGCTTGCTTTCTCACTTTCCTTTTCTCTTTCACTTCACTCTGTATCTCTCTGGTAAAATGTAAAAATAATAATAATGAATAAAATTAAGTACATAAATATTTTTTTTAAAAAAATGACGGTAATGAGGGAGAGCAGAGAACCTTCTTTATATGGGATGGTCAGAGAATACTTTACTGAGGAAGTGACATTTGAGATGAGACCCAACAGTGAATGAGAAGAAGAAGTAGAGAGTCATGTGGACACTCAGGAAAGACAGCCGGCAGAAGAACACTGGGCATCGAGGCAAAGAGAGGGCGAGTGGGCTCAGTGGACTTGAAGAATGGAAGGGGTTGGGTTGTGTTACAGTAGTGTCATGAGCAGGTGTGTAACACATACCATGTAGACACAAAGATGAGCAGATACCGTATTATGGAAGGTCTCCTGGGCTATGGTAAACAGACTAAGCTTTATTGTGACTTTAATGGGAAGCCATGGATGTTTTTTACAGTATGGAGGGATATGATCAAATTTGTCTTTTAAGGGTCAGCAGGTGGCATGGTGTTTAAGGGTGCTGGACTCCTACATGACTGACCAGGTTCAAGTCCCGGACCTGGTAGCTTGCTTTCTCACTTTCTCTCTCTCTCTCTCTCTCTCTCTCCCCCTCCCTCCCCCCCTTCTGTCTCTCTCTGGCCAAATTTTAAAAAAAATGATGATATGAATAAAATGAAATAATTCTTAAAATCTGTTCTTTAAAAAATGTCATTATATCTTGTCATAAGGGGAAAAATATAGTATCCCCTCCCGATTCTTGATCACTAGTAAATTCTTATTTTCTGTTTTTAAATCAAGTTTATTTGTTTATTATGAGCAAGAGAGTGAGAGTGAAAGAAACAAAGAGACAACACTCTAGGGAGGTCTTCCACCACCAAACACCCCTAGCCTCAGCCAACCCTAGATAATAAGCATTGTGTGTCCCCAGTGTCTTTAGGTCTCCAGACATGAATCCATACCTTCCTGTGTGGTCATCCTTAAAGATCATCTTTTACTACTTTTGCTACTGTCTGGCCCCAGTTAATCCCATTTTCAGTTTCTTAAATACTTAGAGCCTTTCAGACTGCTGGATCTAGATGTGCTCTCAGAGGTGATTTCTTACTGAATAGACACGTGAAGCTGTTGGCTCTCATGAGGAGGCAGAGGTTTTCTTTTTTCTTCTGATCTTTTATTGCAATATAATATACACAGAGAATAGTGAATAAATTATAAGAGTTTTTCAAAGTGAACCAATTCTTTTTTTTTATTTTAAATTTATTCATTTTCTACATTAATTCACTATACACCATCACAACACACAAATGAATTTTCCATCCAAAATACACTGTGCCTTGGCTCAATCAAGCATATCAACATACGTGTTCTCAGCAAATAATTTTCCAATTCTTATGTCCTGCATACCTTGCCTTTTGTTTTGCCATCCTCGATTCCCCATCCCCCACCCTCTGCTATGTCCCATCCTCCTCCCCCATTGTCCCTGGCATCCACGGTTGCCCTCCATGCCTTCCCCCCCC
>NW_006160076.1:1910191-1911766 GCF_000334495.1 Tupaia belangeri chinensis | reverse complement strand
CGGCTGCGCAGGCCCGGCCATGCAGGGGCCGCCGCCGCCCGCACGGCAAAGTGAACCAATTCTGTAACCAGCCTCCAGATTAAGCAATAGATTATGGCCAATTCTGTAACCAGCATCCAGATTAAGCAATAGATTATGGCCCACTCCTCAGAACAGAAATCTCCATCGTAATCACTTGTTCTAGAAAATATCACCCTTCCAAAAGTATCTACAATATTAACTTCTAACAACATAAATTAGCCTTGGCTGTTTTTAACTTCGAAAAATTGCAGTCATTAACATTTAAGCCCTTTATGTCTGCTATTTTTCACTGAACATTTCATTTTGTACGATTTGCCCATATTTGTTGCATATAGTTGTATAATCCATGCATTCATTTCTTTTTCTTTCTTTCTTTCTTTTTTTTTTTTTTTCTTGGATAGGTTTTTGCTAGGGCATGTGTGCTCACCAGTAAGACAGAAAGAGACAGAGAGACAGAAAGTGAGAAAGCACCCCCCAGGGGAGATGGCCACACCACAATCTCTTCTCCTCCATTCTCCTCTCAGGATCTTGGGCACACATGCACACGTGCCCAGTATGAGTTTAAGCCACCAGGTCCGGGACTGTGGTCGACTTTATGGGAGTCCAGCAACATAGCCATTAAAACATCTGCTGGTCCCCTACATCTATCTATCTATCTATCTATCTATCTATCTATCTATCTATGAAAGAAGGAGAGAGAAGGAGAGTTATTTTTGACAAGATCTCACCATGCCACAATCCTCCTGCTCCAGACTTCCAGTTTGCTAGGATTACTGGTGCATATCATCATATCTGACCTGTTTAGATTGATCCAGAAACCAAACTAAGGCCACCTCTGCAGCCCTGAAGCTCACACTACCACTTGCTACCACTGAGCTACCACTTGCTCTACTGCCGCTTGGCTTAGTTTACTCATTCTTAAGGCTGTAATAATATTCAATGTGTGGATACACCACAATTTATCTATTCTACCGTTGATGGTCATTGAAGTATTTTCTAGCCTGGAACAGTTATAGTGGTACTATGAATATTTTTGTGCCTATCTTTTGGTGATGTATGTGTGTGTGTGTGTGTGTGTGTGTGTGGAGACATATATACTTATATTTGGTGACTGACTACACACACACACACACACACACACACACACACATCACCAAAAGATAGGCACAAAAATATTCATAGTACCACTATAACTGTTCCAGGCTAGAAAATACTTCAATGACCATCAACGGTAGAATAGATAAATTGTGGTGTATCCACACATTGAATATTATTACAGCCTTAAGAATGAGTAAACTAAGCCAAGCGGCAGTAGAGCAAGTGGTAGCTCAGTGGTAGCAAGTGGTAGTGTGAGCTTCAGGGCTGCAGAGGTGGCCTTAGTTTGGTTTCTGGATCAATCTAAACAGGTCAGATATGATGATATGCACCAGTAATCCTAGCAAACTGGAAGTCTGGAGCAGGAGGATTGTGGCATGGTGAGATCTTGTCAAAAATAACTCTCCTTCTCTCTCCTTCTTTCATAGATAGATAGATAGATAGATAGATAGATGTAGG
>NW_006160076.1:1878822-1892001 GCF_000334495.1 Tupaia belangeri chinensis | reverse complement strand
ACTACACACACACACACACACACACACACACACACTATATATATATATATGTATATATGTATATATATATATAAACAGACAGTCGTGCATCTCTCAGCCAGTTCTGCATATCTCTTCTCCCTTCATACTCAATGATATTAGATTATAGTTTGAAATTGCATGTGTTGGAGTATTGTTCAAGATTATAGCTAGAAATTGCGTATTCTGGAAATCAACAAATGCTGCATATCAAGGCTTTTGTTTATTTATTTATTTTTTGTTCCTAGAGAAATAAACATTTATCAGCATAACATGGTACATAATACTCAGGAAACATTTCAGAGCCTTAGATATGTACACTCATCTTCAAGAGATATAACCAAACAGCTTTCTCAGGATGTTGTATCTCTTTTTTTTTTTTTGGAGAGGTTTACGCTATAGGGCACGTGCGCTCACCAGACAGACAGAAAGAGACATAGAGACAGAAAGCGAGAAATCACCCCCCAGGAGGGATGGTCACGCCGCAATCCCTTCTCCTCTATTCTCCTCTCGGGATCTTGGGCACGCATGCATGCGTAGGTTCTAAGCCACCGGGTCAGGGACGTGAACCGTGGTCGACTACATGGGAGTTCAGCAACATAGCCATTACACTAACTGCTGGTTCCCAGGATGTTGTATCTCTTTATACCCTTACCAGCAGACCAACAGCATAGAAGAGTGCTGTTGCCACATATGCTCCACGACACTTAATATTTTCTCTTTTATCGTAGCCATTCAGGTAAAGAGTTTATTGTCATTTTAATTTTCATTCTCTCTGATGCATAATGAAGATGAGCACTTTTTCATATGTTTATCAACTATTTGAATATTTATTTATTATTATTTTTGTAAAATACCTGTTTAAGCCTTTTGTCCATTTTTATAGTGAGTTTTATTTTTCTATTGTTTTGTTGTTGTTGTTAAATTTTTCCATTAGGTTCCTATTCAATTTTTTACAGGACTAGTTTATTATATATTGTGGACTGTATCAGTTATCTATGCCTGAATAAGGAGCTACCTGCAAATTTAATGACTTAAAACAATAATTGTACTATTTGCCCATGATTACGTGGACCAGCAACTTGGCTGGACTCGCCTGTGTTGTCTCATGCAGTTGTAGATATCTGAAGGCTCTACAGGAGCTGGAGAGTAAAAGGCGGTTCCACTCTCACGTCTGATCGCTGACTGGAGTGCCACTGTATTCTCCAGTGGGCTGGCTCAGGCTAATTTATATCACAAATTCAAGGTTCCAAATGCTGCCCAAAATGAATAAACATAAACCTCACACACCAACCATGCTTAAGCATCTACTCGGGTCATGTTTGCTAGTGACCCTTTGGTCAAAGCAGATCCCCTGGCCAGTTTGGAGTTGATGTGGAAGAAACTACACAAGTATGTGCTCACAGGAAGGCATGATTTTTTGAGGGCCATTATTGTAACAATCTATCATGAAGACCTTTGTTTATTTTCAAAATACAGAGTTAGAGGAGTCTTTTCGTTAAGCCCTGTGTGGATCGATTAGAGACATAAGCACTAAGGTTTCTTGAAAACTATGGAAAAAAGGTAAAAGGATCCAAATAACAAGAAATTCCATAAATAGTGGGAGGTAAGGTCTGGGATGCCAGAAAGCTCCAGTGAAGCTCCCTACAAAATTAGAAAAGGGATTCATCTTTAACCTGTCCTTCTCCGGTTGTGGTTTCTTTAGCTTCCACAATTTGTAAGGGATCCCAGAAGATGTCACTCTTCTTTCCTGATACAATCCTGCCTTCACTCCTCATCTTCCATTAAACAATATACTGCTGAGAAGGCATGTCTAGGAGTTCTTAAGGAGGATAGGTTCTAATAGAGGAAAATGTCTGTGCTATTAGTTGGAGCACTCTAAAAAGCTGCTACTATTGAGACCAGCAGATGGCATAACAGTAATTTCACTAAACTACCACATAGTAGACCCTGGTTCTAATCTTAGACCCAGTGGCTTAAAACTCATACCATGCACTTGTCCATGCATGCCCAAAATCCCAAGAGTAGAATGGAGGAGAAGGGATTGCGGAGTGACCATCCCCCCTGGGAGATGATTTCTCGCTTTCTGTCTCTATGTCTCTCTCTGTCTCTCTGGCAAGCACATGTACTCTACAGCAAAAATCTCTCTCAAAAAAAAACTGCCTTGTACAACAAAGAAAACAATGAGCAAATGATGAACACATGTTTCTCTAAAGAACATATACACATAGATGATAAACACATGAAAAAAACAACATTGTTAGTCTTTAGAGAAACATGAATCAAACTACATGAGATACTACTGTATACTAGAATGACAGTCACAATAAACAAACAAAAACAAGAAAATAAGTATTGGCAAAGACGTGGATAATGTGGACCCCATTGTGTTGCTAATAGAAATATAAATTGATACAGCAAAAGTCTCATAAGAAGTTAAACATAGAACTAACATATGACCTAGAAATGTCTCTCTCTCTCTCTCTCTCTCTCTCTCTCTATATAAAATGTCACAGCTCCTACTAATGGAAATTGCTCCTGATTGTTTTTATTCTATATCTCATAATAGATTTTTTAATAATCTAAAATAAGAATGCTCTTATACTTTTATATACATATATGTGTGTGTATATATATATATGTATACACACACACACAATAGAAATTAGCTATAAAAGAAGTGAAATTCTGATACATGCTATAATATGGATAGACCTTGAAAATACTTTGGTTATAAAATCAACCAGACACAAGAGTGTCCACTTACATAAGGCACCTTTATTAGGTAAATTCCTGGAGACAGAAAGTGGAATAGAGGTTTACCAGGGGCTGGGGAAGAAGAGACTCTGGAATTATTGTTTAATGGGTACAGAGTTTGTGCTGGGTTAGTTTTGGGTTGTAGAAAGCAGTGATGTAGGGGGTCAGTGGTGGCATAGCAGTTACATCACTGGACTCACACATGGCTAACCTCAGTTAGAGTCCTGGACCCGGTGGTTTGAAAATCACACCATGCATGTGTGCATGTGTGCATGTGTGCAGCATGGCCATTCCCCCTAAGGGGTGATTTCTTACTCTTTCTCATTGTTTCTGTCTCACTCTCTCTCTGGTGAACGCATATGCCCTAAGCCGAAAACCTCTGGGGGGAAAAAAAAGTGATGATGGTTATACAGTAATGTAATGTATTTGGTGCAAATGAATTGGAAGCTTATGAATGGTTAAAATGATTAATTCATGTTATGTATAGTTTATATTAACAACTCATAAAAAGCTACTAGCCTTTAATTTTCTCCTCTACATATTCAATGGTCTCTGGCTTCTATGCTGCAGGAAGAAGTCAGAAGCCGTGCCCATCCTTCCCTAACCTCACTTCTTACGCTGAGGCTTACCCCAGTGGGAGGAGCACCTTGGGTTAGTGCAGAGCCCTCAGTAGAAAGAACTTTTGGCATGCAATAGAATTTGAAATTATTACTTCTCTTCTGATATTGAAAATACTGTGTATGTAATGCTAAACAAAGTTGCAGAAAATATTTCTGGATTTTTATACTACACAAGAATGGTATGATTATGCTAACCTTCAATTTATATATATTTCTAAAACAGAAAAAAATTCAACATACTGTGTGAATCCTGTGGTCAACTGTACAGTTAGGCCACTTGAGAGGAGGGACATTCTCACTTTAGTATCCCAGAGTCCATCCAATGAACAAACCAAATGTTCCCTGTCCTTCACAGGGCTCAGAAGGCCAACTGAACTAGCTGTACTGTGAACCAACAGGATCACAACATTTGCACGCAAATGCTTATTTTCCTTAGTAAAGTTCTCAGCATTCAGAAAATTAAAGGATTAAATTACTTATTGCAACTCAGAAGCTGATACTCTAAACAATGTCATTATCTTATGAGCTTTAAAAATTAAAAATAGCATTTAAGCAGTTAGTTAGCACATTATAACAGACATGATCAATCAATCCTTACATTCCTTAATAACCTAGAAACTCTTAATTGGCAAAATTGAAGATGAGGCAGAAAGAGGTATCCTTTAGGTAAAATAAATGCATAAAGAAAAATAATCTATGTCTATGTTAAAGATCAGTTTAGGCAAAAGTATGTTGTAAAAGTAAGAAAGGATATATGAGTATGGAACATAAGCATAGCCCTCACAGGGACCTTAAGAATGACTGGAATAACTAATTAAAGTTAAAATTCCTAAGTTATAATAAAAAAAACATTTAAAATAAATCAGTCAGTCACTTAAGATTTAGTAAATGAGTCAGAATTCTATTGATTGGTTAGTGGATTGATTTTAAGAAATAATTTCATTTAGGATATTCATATGTAATAAGGTACACAGCTTAGGAAGCTGCACGATATGACTTAGAACAATTTCCTAAAGGTCTAAGCAGTTATGATACATGAACAACAAACCAAAAAAACTGTGTTCACTACACAGGTATGATATTCAGGTATGATATATGTTGGTGGCCCTCAGCGATATTGTGAGTTTGGCTCCAGACCATGACAATAAAGTGAATATCACAATAAAACAAGACACATGAATTTTTTGGTTTCCCAGGGCATACAGGTATTAAGGTTATTTGTTTAAGTCAGAACCAATAGATCTGTATAGATGTTTATGAAGTAGTTTACGGAGGGGATAAGCTCACTAATTATGGCATCCAAGAAGTCTTTTACAGGCTGTCAGTAAGCTGGAGAATCTGGGATCTAGGTAGAGTGGGTCAGTCCAAGTCCAAAGACCTCAGAGTTAAGGACTAGCTCACAGTCTGAGGGCTGAAAGCCTGAGAATCCTGGGGGGGCTGCTGGTGTGAGTCCTGAAGTCCAGAGCAGGTGAGCTTTGAGTTCTGAGGTTTGAGCTAACAGAAGTCATCTATCGCGATCTGTCTCAAAAGAGACCCATTGGTCTTCTGTATTTGTTCTCTCTGGGCTCCTTGCTGGTTGGTTTGTGTTCACCCTCATTGAGGATGGATCTTCCACATCTGGCCTATCTAATTCCCATGTTAACCTCTTCTAGAAACATCCCCACAGGCACACCAGAGTAATGATTTTTCCAAATATTCCTTAGTCCAGTCAAATTGATACTCCAAACTAACCATCACAATATGAAGTTACAGTTACGCCATAATATAGTCTATTAAGTGTGCAATAGCATTATGTAAAAAAAAAAAAAAAAGAAAAGTACATATCTTAGTTTAGAAGTCTACATTGTTAAAAAATATCAATGATTGAGACCAGCAGTTAGCTGGTTAATGGCTATGTTGCTGGACTCCCATGTAGTCGACCACGGTTCACGTCCTGGACCCAGTGGCTTTAACTCAAGCCGGGCGTGTGTGTGTGTGTGTGTGTGTGTGTGTGTGTGTGTGTGTGTGTGTCCCAGATCGTGAGGGGAGGATGGTCCAAGATCATGAGAGGAGAATGGAGGAGAAGGGATTGCAGCGTGGCCATACCCCTGTGGAGTGATTTCTCGTTTTCTGTCTCTCTGTCTCTCTGTCTGGCGAGCGCACACACCTTATAGCAAAAACCTCTTAAAAAAAATTAAAATAAAAAAAAAAATTTAAAAAAATGTCAATGATTACCTGAGTATTGGATGAGTCTTATCTTTTTGCTGGGGTTGGGGGGGGGTGTCTTACCTAATGCTGATGACTGCTGACTGATCAGAGTGGTGGTTGCTAAAGGCTGGGTGGCTATGGCAATTTCTTAAGATAAGACAACAATGAAGTTTGCTACATCAGTTAACTCTTCTTTCATGAAAGATTTCTCTGTAGCATGTGATGCTATTTGATTGCCATAGAGCTTCTTTCAAAATTTGAATCAATCTTCCCTAACCCTACTGCTGCCTTATCAACTAAATTTATGTAATATGTTATTTTATCATGAAGCCCAGTCATGTAGTGCAGTGGTTATATACTGTGCAGCAGAAGCAGGAATCCATTTGACCAACCAGAGTTCAAGTCCCAACCCTGTCAGCTTGAAAAATATGCTAGGCACATGTACGTGTCCAAGATCCTGACAGGATGGAGAAAATTGACTGTAGTGTGGCTCAGCTCCATTGGAAGGGTGTTTTTTTTCTTTCTTTATTCTCTTTTTCATGATAAGCTTGCACCCTCTGGCATTATAAAAAAAAAGTTTTATCATGAAATCACAGCAATTTAGGCATATCTGCACATCTTCCGTCTTCAGTTCTAACTATAGTTCTCTGGCTATTTCTACATCTACAGGTACTTTCTCCACTAAAGCCTAGACTTCTCAAAGTCATTCATGAGAGCTGGGATCAATTTCTCCCAGTCTTCTGTTAATGTTGATATTTTGGCTGCCTCCCATGAATCATAAATGTTCTTGTTGGCTTCTAGCATGGTGAATCCTTTGAAGAAGGTTTTTAATCAATTTGCCTAGATCCATGAGAGTTATCACTATTAATGGCAACTGTATCCTTATGACATCTATTTCTTAAAGAATAAGACTTGAGAATAAACATTACTTCTTGATCTATGTGCTGCAGAATGAAGGTTGTGTTAGCAGGTACGAAAATGACATCAATTTCCTTGTAAATCTATCAGAGCTCTTGGGTAACCAGGTGCATTGTTGATGAACAGCAATATTTTGAAAGGATTTTTTTCCCTGAGTAGTAGATTTCAAGAGTGGGCTTAAAATATTCAGTAAACCATGCTATAAACAGATGTGCTGCTGTTCAGGCTTTGCTGTTCCATTTATATTGCTTACTCAAAGTCAATTTAAGACAAAGTGGTAAGCATCAATATGAAAAGAAACTTGGTAGGGGTGATGGTCCAGAGACGTTAGAGAGAAATGTGAAGTTCAGAATAAGAGGAAGGAAAGTTGAAGGACAGTGTCTCTAGACCCGTGTAAGGATTTAATAAAAACTGAAACAGTTCTCACTTTTTCCAAATCAGAGACCTATTCTGATTTGAACAGAATTTTATTTCTCTAGCCATTCTCCCATCCCTACCCCCAATATAAATTACCTGCTTATATTGCCTGGTGTTCTAGGTGGTGTTTCAGATCAAGATGTTTTTTCATTGTTAGACATAACTATCCTTAACCTTAAATATTGAATAGAGTTAGCCACCTGGCATGGGTGTGATCCAGATAAACTTAAAAGATAGCAGCAAATCAGCTCCTGTTTGAATTGCAATGATGATGTCTGCCCAGAGTGGAAAGCTGGAAGGTACAAAGCCCCCCAAAGAAAATGGAAATATCAAGGGAGGGAGGTAGTTTCTCACACATGCACACCAACACTGCACCTATCTTGGTGTCCCTGCTGCCCTCCATGCAAGACCCAGATCCCTCTGCTTGTACTGAGGGGTACTGGTGCAGCAAGGTAAATCACATCATATATGGCCTGCCAGTACTCTTTGTAACCAGGCTGTGATGAGACCTGCAGTTCTTTACTTTGCATTTCATTTCTGTGTGACCCTGGGAAGTCATTTTATCTCTAATCCAGAAACACCTGGTAATGAAATGAGAACCTACCACAGAGTATGAACAGTGCTCATAAAATAATGACAAATGACTTTGCAGTTTCCTTTGACCAAGGCATTTATTATTTGGTATTATAGATTAAATCATTCTCTGATTGCTTTATAATTCACTTAAATCATGCAAGCTCCAACTTACCTTGTGAAACAAATGTATGTAAAAATAGTCCCTTTGTTATTTGAAATGCACAGATTTTTATGTAATAATAAGTGCTTTTTAATTACGAAAGCAATTCATGCTTATTAAAGAAAAATTGGAAAACACATGTAACTAAACAGAAAAATAACGTCCAGTGTGCCTTCACCCAATCACAAACACCTCTGTTAGTATTTTGAAGTCATCTTCAGAGCCCTTCTATTCCTGAGTGTTTGAAGTTTTATTTTATATAATTGAAGTAATACTGTGTTTACAATGTTCATACCTGCTTTTCATGCACTTAATATTTCATCCTAAGCATTTTTGCATTGCTTTGTGAAAGGCTTTCTAAAAATATTTTTTAAATAACTGCTAACTATTCTAACAAATGGGTGTAATAAAATTTTCCTCTGTAATTGGCCACCTAAGTGTTTAAATGCCCAGAATTTCAAAAACTAAATCTATTATATATTATAGGACCCATAACTCATTTTTTCTCATTTTTGGTGTCTATGACACTTCAGAAGTTTGGATAATCATTAAAAACACTGACCTTCGGCAAGTAGATTAATCAAATTACCTTAAATAATCTCTAAAGAATTTTTGTGTACTTGATCCTTGTAGAGTTCAGCAATGTCCTATTCAAGTTTTCCTAGATATTTTACTATCTTAAATATGATGCTAACCTTTCAAGATGACTCTCAATTCCATCCCCATAGAGCAACCCATATGACAGGAACAGAAATGATTCTACCTTACCAAAGGTTTCATCTGCGTCTTCACTATTCTTTTTTTTTAAGAATTATTTATTTAATTTTATTAATTAATTATTATTTCTTTTACATTTGACCAGAGAGAGATAGAGAGAGAGAGAGGGAAAGTGAGGAAGCAAGCTGCCAGGACCAGGGCTTGAGCCACATTGACCCTATGGGAGTCTAGCACCTTAGCCACCTGCTGGCCCCTATCTTCACTATTCTAAACTAAGTAATGGCAAAGAGCGTCTTAGTGGCTTGCTGTAAAAAGTCTTTATTTTTATAATTCAGTGGAGACAACAAGGTAACATTGGCATTCTAATACACTTATTTGGAGCAAGGAAAAGAACAAAAGGCACTCAACTATGCAAATCAGTGCCCCTTCACAACTCTCCACCATAAGGAGCTTGGTGGAAACTGGAAGGAGTGGTGTAATTTTTTTGGAGTTTTCTGTCTGTGAGGAATTAGCCTTCCCTATAATTAAAATTCATCATAATTACAATCAGTATTATTAATCTTCAACAATTAAGAATTATCCACCTGGTATGTTCAGATGTTTTCTGTGTCTCATTTTCTAATTCCTTCGAAAGACATTTTTTCCCTGTTGTGATTTTACTACATTTTGGACAAAAAGTCTTGTTTAGAGTACTCACCAGTTGGGATCCTTGTGGTGGCAAGTGACAAAGTCAAATTCCAATTTACCTGAATAAAAATGAAACAAAACAAGAAATGAAACACACACTAACAGAATGCAGAAACTGAAGAGTGCTGGCATAATGAGCTCCAAGATATCTGTTGAGGTCATAGGACCTGATTTCTACACCTCATTGTGTGTTTAATTGGGTCTTCCTCCAGTTTTTAACCCCCACTATCTTAAAATGTGACTATATTTGAGACAGGATCTTTAAAGAGGTAATTAGGATAAAATGAGTTTATATGGATGGGCTCTAATTCAATATGTCCTATGTATAAGAGGAGATCAAGACACAGAGAACTATAGCATGTAGACACAGGAGCAAGACAGCTAAATAAAAGCCAAAAAGAGAGCCCTCAGAGGAAACCAACCATGTCAACACCTTGATCTCGGCCTTCTAGTCTCCAGAACTGTGAGAAGATAAATTTTTGTTATTTAGTCCACACAGTCTATGGTACTTTGTTGGGCAGCCCTGGCAAACTAATACACCATGCTAGTCAGAAATAAGCACTTTTTTTTTGAATTTCTATTCCCTTTTTGACCATTTTTATTCTCTACCTAGTAATATAATTATGCATTTATCTCTGTTTTATATCTCTCTTCACAGACCATAAACTCTTTGTGCACAAAACCTAAGTCTAATTCATTTTCACACTGCCCAAATAGCATTTATCAGTTCCTCAAATGATTATTGCGTGCCTACTGTAAATTATGCATGTATAACATTCTTACCAGGCACTCAAATGCTAAGTGAATAAATGTGATTGCTTCTTTAGAAGCAGGTGACTGACATAAATCATTATGAAATGTCACTTCTTAAAGAATGCGTGATCAATTTAAGAACAACATCCAGGAACTTGTGGACATACCCTTGAGAAAGAGCATTTGTGCCAAGAACATCTCATGCTGACTATAGCAGCTTAATGTTTTCATGTTGCTTATCCCTGCAGGGCTGGAAGCTCAAGTGATGTTAACAGGTCATTATTATTATAAATTCCTTGTCTGACCTTAGCTAGAATTGCACATAGCTAAGTGGAAAGGAGTCTGAGAACTTAGTGGATATGTTACCAAAATAATTGGATTTCTCAAGTAAGGGTATTAGTTGTCCACTTTCTCTAAATAAATTGATACACAGACATCCACAGATTACAAACAGAGAACAGAACTGTGTATAGTAAAACCTTCTTGGGTAGGCATTTTGTTTTTAATCAATTAGTATTCACTCACTCTACTTCCAACAGAAAGCCCAACTTTTGTCAGGAGCTTTACCTAGTTTCATGTAACTCTCAGGGAGCCCTAATTATCACTGAAGGGGTTTATGCATGATTAAATAAAGCAGTGAGATGTTTTATACTGGGATCTTGAACCATGAACTGTGTCATAAGAAGTTATAACACAAAAACAACTCACATTCCATTTGCAGCATCCTAACAAAAAGACCAAATATTTCTTTTATTTTTCCCTTTTAAGATTTTTTTGCTATAGGGTGCATGTGCTCACTGAAGAGAGAGAGAGACAGATAGAGGGAAGTGAGAAAGCATCCCCCAGGGGGCTGGCCACACCACTATTACTTTTCCTTCATTCTCTTTTCGGGATTTTGGCCACACCCCTGACATGATTTTCAAGCCACAATCAGGCATGTAAGACTACAGCATCTTAATCACCATGCCAAATGCTCGCCCTAAGACTATTTCATGCTGCCTTGATTCTTGGCAGTCTGATTATCCAGCAATTCACCAATCCCACAAATTGAGTTTCTCAGGAACCATACACCAAGAAGACTCCTCCCCAGGAGGAGTCTCCCTCTTTCTTGCCTTGTCCCTCTTTTTTGCCTTGTCAATTTTGAACCCTTAATCATTCTTTTTATGTGTATTTTTCAAATCATCACCTCTGTAACCCAACTGTGTTGAGTCTAGTTACGTCTTTTCTCTGATTCTCACCGTGTTCAGCCATGTGGGAGTCCAGCGGCATCTTAACCACCACGCCACCTGCTGGGTCCCCTGTTTATTTATTTTTAAGACAGGGTCTTACTGTCGTGATTCTCCTGCTTCAGCCTCCCATCAGAGCCTGCAGGGGCACCCCCATGGCTAGCTATTTTTAGACATGGTCTTGCTGTGTTGCCCAGGACAGCCTTGAGCTCACAATCCTCCACGCTCAGCCTCTTGAGTTGCTGGGCTTACAGACACATGCCGCCACCTCTAGCCCTGTGTTGGATCTGGAATCAAACCCAGGCTTCTTATGTGGTCCCAGACTGCAAAGCACAATGTCTCAGCAGTGTGCACCACCAACTGGGCCAACTGTTTTTTTGTTTGTTTGTTTTTTGTTTTTAAGTTGAAACACTTTCTAAAATGATAATTTCTTTTTTTAAGAATTATTTTAATTTAATTTTATTTATTCATTTAATTTATTTTAATTTGACCAGAGAGAGAAACAAAGAGAGCGAGGGCAAGAGAGAGAGAGAGCGTGAAAAAGCAAGCCACCAGGTCCGGAACTTGAACTGTGGTCAGCCATGTGGGAGTTTCCAGCACCTTAACCACCACGCCACCTGCTGGTCCCGACAATTTCTAAAATAACAATTAATACTGTAGTATAGTTACCAGGTAAGCCAGTAGCATAGTCAGCTATTGTTATTATCAAGTATTATTTGCTGTGCATAACTGTATGTACTATACTTTATATGACTGGCAGTGAGATAGGTTTGTTTACATCAGCATCCCAATCCAAAAAAAAGGAAGTACTGCATTGTACATTGACATTATGTGAGGGCTACAAGGTTGTATTCAGTGGTGACTGTCGCTGACTGAAATGTCAGGTATATGACTGTGACTATATGAAACCTTTAGTGGTTTCCTCTTTGTGAAGGGAAAATGAGTGAATTTTACTTATATATATTTTTTTTACATTTATGTAAGTGTAAAGAAGGGGAGATGGTTTGGGAAAAAAAAAAAAAGATGACAATGCTCATGTGATTTTTTTTTAAATTTCCAATATCAAATCACCTTTCCATTCTATTCATTCTTTTCTCTTACATATGTATTCAGGATGAGTAAGCAAACACTATATGCAGTGGAATCAGCTGGCTTGGAATTAGACTTGGGGAAGACTAGCACAAAAGTAAAAGTGAGAATCAGAGAAAAGAATTAACTAGACTCAACACAGTTGGGTTAAGAGGTGATGATTTGGAGAAAAATATAAAAAGAATTATCAGGACTTCAAAATTGACAAGGCAAGAAAGAGGGACACATCCAAGATGATACTTAGATTTGAGACTTTGCTGGTATAGTTTGCCAGGAGTGTAGTAGCAAGGGAGCTTTTACAGGCAAGAGATAATTGAGTTCAGTTTTGACGAAATAAATTTTCCTGTTTACAAGACATCCCCTTGTACACTTAGGGATGCAGTTGGCTATGTTGGGAGACATGAGTTTGGTAGAGATTACACAGACCTATTTAGGTTATAATACACAGGCTCGCTGGCTTTGGGTCAATGCATAGAAGCACTGAGATCATATCTGTATTGATCATTCTGGCATATGTAGATGTCAAATATATTTTTCCTTTTTTAAAATATTGTTATAGGGCACATGTGCTCACCAGAAAGATAGAGAAAAAATGAGAAAGCAATCCTCCTGGGTTTGGAAGAGGGGATGCTGGCCACAGTGCAATCCCTTCTCTATTCTCCTCTTATGACTTTGGGTGTATACATACACAGACACACACACAAACACGCACACACACACACACACACACAATGTGTTTTTCACACCACTAGATCTGCGAATCAAACTGCACAATCCACCATGTAGGATCTAGCCACCTTAAACACCACACTACCGACTGGCTAATATTTTTTAATCCCCTGTAGCAGACATTTGTTGTTTCAGGAGAATCAATATCTTCTCAAATTTAACTAGAATATCTCTTACTTTTCTTAGGAAACTAGCTCTTTTTTCTTTTTTTTGGAGAGGTTTCTGCTATAGGGTGTGTGCGCTCGCCAGAAAGACAGAGACAGAGAGACAGAAAACGAGAAATCACCAAATCACCCCCCCCCCCAGGGGCGATGGCCACGCTGAA
>NW_006160076.1:1866603-1878808 GCF_000334495.1 Tupaia belangeri chinensis | reverse complement strand
CCATTCTCCTCTCGGGATCTTGGGCAAGCACGCACACACGCCTGGCATGAGTTTAAGTCACCGGGTCCGGGATCGAACCACAGCCAACTACGTGGGAGTTCAGCAGCATAGCCATTACGCTAACTGCTGGTCTCACTAGCTCTTTTTTCTAATGCATTCTTGGTGAAACTTTACTCAAGGTTCTTTGTCTTTCTCTGACCAAGAACTAAGCCAATGTTTCTTTATTCTCAGGTCTTTGAATTGTGAATGGAATGAGACAAACTGTGAAAATAGTTAATTCTTATTTGTTCCAGCACTGGCATCTTAAAAAGACTATTTGTTTCTATTCCACAGACATCTCAGAGCCCAAATTGTTGACTTTTTCAATCCAGTACCCCAGGCTTCCAGAAGTTTCCTCATTTAATTACAATCACCACAGTTGATGTGTGTTGATTTTCATTATAAAAATCTTGATATAGAAATAATCCTATAGTCGGCACTTATCCTAGTGTCACTGTTCTAAGTCATTTAGGACAATAGCTAGCCTAGTTTTCTTACAGAATTAGACACCATAACTAATTTTGGCAACTCTCCTAGTATTTTAACACTATTTATATTGGAAAGTAATTCATATCTAATCAGGCTCTTGTCTATAAAATTCAAAATCATAGTATTAAAGAAAGAACTCTTAGAGGTGAGAGTTCTATCATGTTATTATAAACATACCAACACAAGTTAAGGCAAGTTCGAAGCATCTGGGCATGTTTTGAAAATTCAGAATGCATGAGGATACACTCCAATTCTGTTATCACATCTTAACTCTACGTCTATTCTCTCATTTAGCTGTTAATTAAAATCCACTGTGTTAATATCAAAGAGCTAAAATCAATGGCATGTTATAATTACTGGCACTGTACTAGCAATCATTTCAGGACTGTTGAGTTTCATTGTTTTGGTCACAAAACACATAAGAGATGATAGATTATCCTCCTTGTCTGTTGTGAGACAAGTAGGATGTGTTCAGTTTGTGTTGACATGGAAGGGGCACGGGAACTCTTACAGGATGATGGAGCATAAATTTGTACAGACACTTAGGGGAGTTATTTGGCTGTAGCTAGGAATGTAAAAGATGTGCATATTCTATGAACTAGTAAGTTTAGGTACTAATGTTTTACATAGACCAAGAAACATGTTTATTGCTGCATTGTTTATAATAGCAAAAATTAGAAATTACCTGTGAGCCCAGGGATAAAACGAATTAATAAATATGATGTAGCACGTTGTTCTGCAGACATAAAAACAATGACCCATATTTATTTGTATGAATAACTCACCAACCCAACATTCAGTGAAATAGTAAGTTGCAAGATGATATATACAATAACTAGGATATGGTACTATTATACATTTTATAAAATTCTTACAAAAACATTTTATGTATGAATACACATACAAATGCATTTACATATGCATAAATGTATATAAAAACTAAAGTGGTCTGTGATCAGCTAGAAGACTAGCACAGCAGTTTAAATGAGAAGCAGAGAAAAGACTAACTAGATTCAACACAGTAGGGTTATAGAAGCGCTGACTCGAGAGGAAAAAAATAGAAGGAGAATGAGCGCGGTTTCAGAATTGACAGGGCAAGAGAAGGGGACAGGTCAAAGTGGTTCTGAGGTCTGAGATTTTGCTGGTAGCAAGAACTGGGAGTTTTGGCAGGTCAAGAGAAAATTGAGTCCAGTTCTAAAGAAATAGATTTACTTTGTTTACAAAGCACCCTCTTATATTTGCAAGATGTATTGATAAATTTCACTAGCATTGTTTCTGAGGCTTAGGGTAAATAATACTGACTGTAAAGAAAAGTGAAGATTTCAACTTTATGCCAACTTTTAAAAATTTTACTTTGTTCTTTAAAATTATTTTTTCTACAAGGAGAAGGGATTGTGGCCTGGTCATCCTCTCTGGAGATGCTTTCTTACTTTATCTCTGTCTCTGTCCTGTCTCTGTCTCTCTCTAGTGAACACATGCGCCCTATAGCAAATTTTTAAAAGTTAATTTTCGTGGCATTTTGTGTAGCCCATTAATTTCATACATTTTCCTTTCAGTCTATTTCTTTCATGAGAGCGAGAAAGTGGGAAAGACAAACACCATCAGTAAGGTCTTATGGCCCAATCCCTGCATCCCTTCTCCCTTCAGTCTTCCCAGGCAACCAGGGTCATGACCACGACACCCTAATGTCCAGGTCAATCAGAGAAGTGAACCTGTGACCTTCCGCATGGATCCAGCTTTGTTTGAGCAGCATATTATTGCTGTGCCACTGAACTAGCCTTGTTTTTCAAAACCAAAAGTTTCATAAATCTACCACTACCTGTGACACAAGATACCCAATTTTTGTGTATATTTACAATAAATACATATTACTCACCTGCTATGTGTAAGACACTGTATTTTCTACCATAGGAAGCAAGAAAGATATATAAGACATAGTTCTGCTCTCAAGTTTCTTGTAGCTTTATACTTTAAAAGTTCCTATTGGGAAAAGTATGTGTGGGTTCAGGCATGCCTCACTGTAGAAATATTTTCAATAGGCTTATGATGTGAAATTATTACAGTTGTCATGAGAGTACATGTAGGTGGGCTTTGCCCTATGAAAACATAACAAGAAAATCACCACTTACAATGAATTAAATTAGGGCGTGATTGGCACTGTAAAGGCATTTTTCCCTTTTTAAAAAAATGATTCATTGTCAGCATCTTCCCTGAACATATAAAATATAATAGTATATTTTTAAATGTCTCCCAATGCCAACATTTTTTAGCAATACCTCCATGATATTAAGTATGGTATACCAGTATAGGACAAAGACTATTCCACTGCAGAGTGTTTTAACTAGTGCACAATGAATAAGTCAAGCATGCATAGAAACTAGTAGCTAAGGACCTTCATAGTAGATCCATGGTCAGCTTGGGCTCCAGGTGGACAAAATTGATCAAATATGGTTTGGAAACCCAATAGGAAAACATCCCAGGGTGTCCCTCCATTGCAGCTGTCATGGGAGCTCTAGGCTGATTTAACCGAGACATTGGGTATAATATGCAAATATTGCAGATCCTTACAGTGGGGTGTGTGGGGGGGTGAGGGTAGCTGAAGAAGGCTAAGCCAGATGCTGTCTCTAAGAAGTTGAAGGTTCATACTCCTGCTCTGACTAGAAAAAGGTTGAATCAGTCTTGGAGGAAAGGCAGAATCCAAAATATAGTATGTATTTTTCATAGAGAATTGAAAAAGGGAATTGATACTGGCCCTAGGAGAAACCAGAGGAATTGGAAGACTACTGATAAGGGAAATTGTTTAGCCAACTTCGTACCCTTAGTAGAAACTCAGTAAATGCTTGTTGATAACTGAGGTCCTGAAATATTGAATACGTCTCTTGTGCATAGATACTCTAGGACATCATGGGGAATTTAAATCCGCAGTGGAGACAGCTTACTAACTCTGAGGGGGGAAGTAGAGGTTCTCCAGGGCACAGCCCTCCAAGCGGTTATTCATTGTACCAGATTCATCCTTTCAACTAACACAATGGCTTTTAGTATGCTTCAGCACACTCTTCTCTCTACACTATATTTTCCCTAGGAAACCAGGTTCAGTGTGGAAGGGGAAAAACAAGCCTAAGCAATTGCAGGGATAAAAAGAAAATGACAGGATGGCAGACTGTGTATGTGTGTGAGAGAGAGAGCGAGTGAGAGAGAAGAGGGGAAACAAGCAGAAAGCAGAAACACCAAGAATCAATGACAGTCCTTTTTATGATTGTGTGCCTTTTGTTTTTTAGTCTTTGCTCCTTTCTCTCTAACCTCTCTTAAAAGTAAACAACTGACAGGCACTGACTAGGTATTTTTGTGAACAATCTATGTCTCAAAATCTTTTCGCAGAGAGCTGGTTTATACTGTTCAGGAGGCAAAGGAGAATCCAAGCCTTTCTCCTGGGTCTCATCACTGCTATCCTTGGGTCAGGTAAAGTGAAAGCCTGAGAAAGAAGCTGTCAATTATAGGGCTCCTTGGCATTCAGACATGTTCTGTTCTTTGTAGATTTCTATATTTGGCCAGACTGCACAGTATTAAAGTAGATAAAACAGAAGAGATCTGAAAACCACACAGTGAATTTCCTCTTGTAGTCTTGAATCTCCAAAAAAAAGAGGCAATTTAAAATGCATGTGAGAAAAAGGTATTTTTGAAAGTTTTAGAAAATAAAAGATAGACCAAGAAGTGCTTTCAACTAATATATATTAAAGGTTATTTGCCTGTATAGATAGGATGGTCTCGTTGCTAAGCAACAGAGACACCAAGACAATGTTGGGCCTTGAAGGTAGAGGGGCTCCCAGTGCTTCTGTGTGAATTCCTGTCACAGTAGGAACCAGCCTAACAAGCTTCCCCGTAGTGGGGAGTGGCAAAAATGGAGGTATGATGGACTAAGAAAGGTGAGGCATCTTGAGTTCACTTGCCTAACCTACCCAATTCTTATGTAATACACCTAAAACACTTTTAAATGAGAATGGCCTGGTTATTCTAGCAGAGTTTTGTTTTTGTTTTGGGAGAGTTTTTTGTTGTTGTTGTTGTTGTTGTTGTTTGACTTTTCAGATGGCATTAGTGGAAAAAACTGCAAGATTTCAGTGTCTTATATATTTAGACATGGGCAGAGGGAAAGCTTGATTATCTTGGCCATTGTGAATATGGTGTATTCTGGATGAAAAATAAGGACTTGATCCTTCAGTCACCTATCAAGGAAGTTTGGTTCTCTCTTGAAAGTGAAATTCTTTTGACAGATAATGGTGAAGGTTAGTGTATTTATATTCTGTATCATAGTTTTTTCATAGAAGTATGAACATTACTCATTTCATGAACCATAAAGATTGTGAATATTGGGACCAGCAGTTAGCATAATGGCTATGTCGCTGGATTCCCATGTAGTCGACCGCAGTTCGCGTCCCGGACCTGGTGGCTTAAAACTCACACCGGGCGCATGTGCGTGCATGCGTGCATGCCCAAGATCCTGAGAGAAGAATGGAGGAGAAGGGGTTGTGGTGTGGCCATCCCCCCTGGGGGGTGATTTCTCGCTTTCTGTCTCTGTCTCTCTCTGTCTGTCTGGTGAGTACACGCGCCCTATAGCAAAACCTCTCCAAAAAAAAAAAAAAAGATTGTGAATATTTGGTATGTATGTTTTTATTCTAGATCACCACAGTCTACAGAATTCTTATTTTATCATTCCTACTACTAAAAAGTTGTATGAGAGGCAAAAAAAATTGAAAATAAACTTTCGTCCTTCTTCCTCCCATCAAAGACAAAACAAAACAAAAACTGGTAGAGAAAGCAAACAGATAGATTTTTAGTTATCTTAAGGCAGAGGAATAAAAGTAGTCAGGAAGTGGTTGAAATTATGTCAAAGTCTTCTGTAGGCAAGAATGCCTGCATCATAGATTTATTTGATGATAGTTGTTAAATGTCAATAATATATTTATTGTACAGGATTTATGTTCTTTATTTGAAGACCTCAAAATACTAAACACAGTGTAGTACTGTATTATAGCCATAGTTTTCATTCACAAGATGTAAAAATACCACATTTTACCCAGGGTAAAGTGGCACGGGTATATTATAGAGGAGCCTCAAAGAGCAGCTACCCATATTTTTCTATAGAGAGCAAACATAGTGTGTTTATTCAATTCTCAAACTTATCCCTTTTCACAGAGTGGACTTAAATTGAGTTAGATATCAAAAGTGTTTGGAACTGAATTGTCTGAAGATTCAGCCTTTCTGAAAAGCAATGAAGGTGACTATAAAGAGGAGCTGAAACAATGGGGAGGGGGAAGTTCCCTGAAGCTTCATTCATTTCATGATTTTACACTGACATTCATAAAAGATCATCACCTTAATTCCACTTCTAGGTATCCATAATGATTGGAAGCAGGGACTCAAATATTTATACACTCTGTTCCTAACAGCTTATTCATAGCTGTCAAGGTCAGAAACAACCCAAGAGTTCATCAATGGATGAATATATAAACAAAATATGGTCTATACATATGATGGGATACTATTCAGCCTTAAAAAGGAATAAAATTCTGATACATGTAGCAACCTGGAAAAACCTTGAAAACATATGGTAAATTAAATAAGCTGATCCTGAAAAAACAATTAATTTATTATCCTATTTAAGGAGCCTAGAATAGTCCATTTCATGAGACAGAAAGTAGAAGAATGCTGACCAGTGGCTGAGGGAGGGAGAATGGGTGTTACGGTTTAATGGGTGCAAAGTTTTAAAATGGAATATGAGGGCTGGCCCTATAGCAAAATTATTAAGTGCTGGGCATAGAAAGCTGGATCCCATATGGCCAACCACAGTTCAAATCCCCTGGCTTTGGAAGCTTGAAAAATATGTGGGGGTACTTGTGTGGGCATTCCCTGAATCCTGTAGAATGGAAAAATAGAGGAAAAATTATTATAGTGTGACCATACACCATCAGGGAGTGCTTTCTCTCCCCTGGCAATCAAAAAAAAAAAAAAAAAGGAACATTGAAAGAGTTGTAGAGATAGGTAGTGGTGATGGTTGCTCAATAGAAATGTACTTAAAGCCACTAAACTGTGCACTTAGAAGTGGTTAAAATGAGGACCAGCAGGTGGCACAGAGGTTAAGATGACTAGATCCCACTGGCTAGTTGGGAGGTTCAAGTCCAGACTAAGTGGCTAGGAAAAGCATGCTGGGCATATGTGCATGTGTGTTCAAAATCCCAAGAAAAGAATGGAAGAGAAGGGATTGGCCGTTTTCCCTGGAAAAGTGATTTTTCACTTCCTCTCTCTATCTCTCTGTATTTTACTCCAATGGGCATGTGTGCTCTGTGATAAAAGTAAAAAAGAAAAAAAAGATTAAAATGATAAATTTTATGTTATATCTATTTGGCCACACATACACAAAATAATAATCATTAAAAAAATTTACCATACTCTACTTTGACATTTTAATGATTTCTTTCTGAAACTGTGCCCTCTGCCTTTTCTTCTCTGACTTCAAGTTCAGAAATACAATGTCATCACAATGTGCCTCATTTAAACTCTCATAAGATATTGCAAGGTCACTTAGTAATTTCTCTTCTGCAAATGTTACTTGATCTTGCCTTTTTGAAGCAATATTTGTTTAGCTAAGGCCAGCTACATGCTTAGGGCATGACAGAGGTGTCAAGAGAGAAGCCCAGTTTTTCTGCCTTGTTCAGGGCTTGGAGGACAGATGGCATGGTGCAGGCAGTGAGTCCACAGACTAGACAGATGGCCCAATCTTTATTCTGAAGTAGAATGCAAGTCTTGAGATTTTGGTTAAATTATACCAGACCATTGCTGAGTCTAAATTTCTGTTATCAAGGACAAAATTACAGGCCTCTCAGGAAAATAGTCAAGCAAAAAGAATAGAGAAAGTATAATGATATTTAAAGAATGGTGTACTCAGACAAGTGGGAGGAAGCACTCTAAAAAATCATGGACTCTATACTTCATCATGGTCAAGTTTCTGAATAAGGAATTGCAGTGTTAACAGCCTCATATCTCAAGGAGATGAATAGCCACAACCTTCAGGCACCCTTTAGACTTTCAGCCATACAATTCAGAATAGATCCCTCTGTTTCAGTTGAAGTATGAATAAATCTGTGGGTAAGGAGTTCTCTAGGTTTCGCCTTTTAACTAGAGCCAAAATGTATGAAGTAAAGAGAACAAAATGTTGATCGATTACTTTGGAAAATATCTTGGACTGTCCAAGAATCCTAATTTTAACTTATAACTACTTATCACCTCTTATCATGGCTACTAGTTGAAAATTGAATGAACTTTCTTTCATTTGCTTTTTTAGGATCCTACTGTTTTTCTTTTCTTTTCTTTTTTATAGAGGTTTTTGTTATTGGGCACATGCACTATCCAGAAAGAGAGAAACAGAGAGACAGAAAGTGAGAAATCACCCCCCGGGGGGGATGGCCACACCACAATCCCTTCTCCTCCATTCTCCTCTCGGGATTTTGGGCACACACACATATGCGCCCAGCGTGAGTTTAAGCCACCAGGTCAAGGACTCGAATAGCAGTCAACTACATGAGAGTCCAGTGACATAGCCATTATGTCAACTGCTGGTCCCTTTCATTTTTAAAAGAGATTTTTGCTGTAGGGTGCTTCTTCTCTCCAGGGAGAGAGAAGAGAGACATACAAAAAGCAAGAAATCACCCCCTGGGTGGATGGCTACACCACAGTCACTTCTCCATTCTCCTCTCGGGATTTTGGGCATGCACATACACATGCCCAGCATGAATTTGAAGCTGCTGGGTCCCAGATTCGAACCATGGTTGGCTATGTGGGAGTCCAGCAACATAACTGTTATTCCATCTGCTGGTCCACTCCTAGAGTTTTTCTATGCCCTAAGAAATCCACAAACAAAGGGAACACCATTTTAGGAGACTGATTCTGGAACACATTCTGATCAGTTTTGGTTCCTAAGGGCTCACCTCACATCAGCAGTTGTCCAAACTTATCCCAAGTCCTGGAAACATATCAGTGCACTGTTGCTCAAGAGTACTCGATACTATTATTTCATAAACCTGTGCATGTCTCTGAGACAGACACCTCTGAAAAGCACTGATCTTTCAGTTCCTAGAGGTTTGCATCCTTTTGATGTGCACATACGTAAGAATGGAAGGAGGCTTCAAAAAGTTCACAGAAAATGCATGCAATGAAAAAATCTATACATGTATTTCAAAATTTGCTGCACCAAAATAAGCTTGCATATTAATTCCATTTTTTCATGAGCTTTTAAAAGTCTCCTTATAGATCTACTGTCCAAGACAAACATTTATTATGAAATCTCCCAGTTTTTACTTGTTTGTTATAGCGTTGTTGTTATTATTATTATTTTTTTTTAATTTGCTTTAGGACATGTGTACTTGCCGGAGAGAGACAGAGAGAGATAGCAAGAGAGAGGGAAAATGTGAAAGAACTCTCCAGGGGAATGGCCATGCTGTACTCTCTTCTCCTCTATTCTCCTTACAGGATTTTGGGCATGCACACACAAGTGCCCCACACATTTTTCAAGCTACTGGATCCTAGACTTGAACAATGTAATAGGCCATGTAGGATTCAGCTGCCTTAACCATCATGCCACCCACTGGCTCCCTATTATAGCTTTTTAAACAATTATTATATTGAAAACTGGGCCTTTTTGGAGGGCATGTATTGCTATGAATCTTAACATGGATTATCAGGTTTTGTCAAAATTAGCAATACACATGAGTTGAATCACTAGTCCTATAGTGGTCAACACATAATAAATAAATGAACAAAGTTTTTGGAAAGTCAAATGCCCCTAAAATGTAATATGTAAATGTAGTAGGAGGTAACAAAAAATTGAGACTATAGGTTCTATGAAATAGACCTATACTATATGTTTTAGGATTTGTTTGTAGAAGGTCAGTAAATAATAGGTCATCGAAAAAGTTATGATGCATTTTTACTGGAAAAATACATCATGACTTTCCCAATGACCCAATGTTTGTTTTTGTTTGTTTTTGCCATAAAACACATGTGCTCACTAGAGGAGAAACAGAAAGAGAGAAACTGGGAAATCACCCCTTAGAGGGACGGCCATGCTGCAATCCCTTCTTTTCCAATCTCCCCTTGGGATTTTGAGCACACATGTTCACACGCCCAGGGTGATTTTCAAGCTACCAGGTCCAGTACCGTGGTCAGCCATGTGGGAGTCCAGCGTCTTAGCCACTACGCCACCTGCTGGACCCAGTAAGTATTTGTTCAGCACACAGTACTATATGTTCACAAGAGTATGATAGAAATCATAAAACAAAGGCTTTCCTTTCCCTAATTTACTGCTATTCAGAAAAGAATAGATACATGTAACATTCTAAAAATATAAGACAAGGCATGATCAAATTCTCGAGTATTTAGAACAATACATAAAGACTGTAAGAATTCAGAAAAATGATCGATGTACATCAAGTTGGAAAAATGTCTCTGAAAAGGTAGGCATTGGGAGAAGGCTTCTCGTAGTGCATTTTTGGATAAATAGCTCCTGTCACTCTTTTGGGCTTTCCCTGAGTTAGAACAGATATTAAATATATTCTGACTCCCAAAGCTTCCCTGCTATTTGGTTCTTGTCACCAGCCAAGCAGGTAGCAAGTCCTGAAACAAAATGCCTCAGAGGGAAATAGAATACAAAGTATGTATTGGTTTGTATCAAGATGGCTGAACTATAATCAGAGACAAGCAGCATCAAAATCTCTGAAAGATTTTTTTTTTTTTTTTTGGAGAGATTTTCACTGTAGGGCGCGTGCGCTCGCCAGACAGACAGAGAGAGACATAGAGACAGAAAGCGAGAAATCACCCCCCAGGGGGGATGGTCACGCCGCAATCCCTTCTCCTCCATTCCCCTCTCGGGATCTTGGGCACGCACGCACACGTGCCCGGCGTGAGTTTTAAGCCACCGGGTCCGGGATACGACTATGTGTGAGTCCAGCGACATAGCCATTACGCTAACTGCTGGTTCCCAAAATCTCTGAAAGATTTTTTAAAATCTAGATTCCTGAGCCCTAGCCCAGATCTACTGAGGAGAAAAGCATCTGAGGTGGAGCCCAGAATTGGCAGTTTGAAAAGCTCTCCATGTGATTCTAAAGCATATGCATGTTTAAGACAAAGTTGGGGGGAAAAAAGGTGAAAATCTGATGTAGTCACGTTAATAAAAGTTATATAATTTAATAGACAATTGAATCACTGCATTGTTTTGTTTCCTTTTTCCCCTACTTTCAAAATATTTTAACGTTGTCGAATGGCTTCTTCAAAACCTGTGTATGTTGCTAAGGCTTGGAATGTATTCTGGAGATGGGTAGAACCTCATTCTACTGAGACCTCAGATATCTGTGGCTCCCAGCGTGTTTAGTATACACTCCAGGAGGCTTCACTTGGGATGTTAGCTTATTATTTCCTCTTCTGGTTCATGACAGTCACACTTCAAGTCATGCCATCTCTTATAATTGTGTTAGAACTTATTGTGCTTACTGGGCTTAACAATAACCATCTCTGCCCAACTGAAGATGGCACTGCCAGCTCTCAAGAGGAGTGGCTATCTCCATTAGCAACTTTCTGAAGCTCTGGTCATTGGTACAGTTGCTGCACTCCACCAATGAAAGATTCCCTTGAGGACTTTCGTAGTCCAAACAGAGATGGGCTTTGTCTGTGAATGAAGCAACAAGGGCAGGGAACAACTTGACCGTTAGCACAAGGACAGGGCACTTCCACAAAAATAAAATGCAGGGAAATGAACAAGAGTAGTTCTTTGCTATTATAAGCTTGTCAAATCCTCTGCAGGAAGAATTGCCAAGTGCTCCTCCTGACCTCAAAGACTGAGATGAGGACATAGACATAATCGAATTCAAACTTCCACATTCTCTGGCCGCTAAAGGGGATAATACCATCTAAAACGCAAGGACACTGTTAAGAGGAACATGGGCTACTCACAGACACTGGGGATATTTGCATGTTCCAGCCAGTGTGACTCCTTTAGCCAAGTCAAGTCTTCCCTTTGAAATGAAATTCTCCCTTTTGTAACTTTCTTATTATAAAAATGTTCAAGCCTTTAGGAAAGTGTACAGAATAGTGTTATGAACACTGATGTGACAATATATAGCTTCAACAAATGTCAACTCATGGTCTAATTTGTTTTATCCTTACCTATACTACTTCCCTCCTCCTGTATTATTTTGAATCCAATCTCAAACATTATATCATTTCATCTGTAGCTATTTCAATATGTATGCCTAAAAGGCAAGAACTTAAAAATGATATAACAATACTGTGATCACATTTAAAACTAATAAGAACTCCAAATATCCTGTCACTAATTTCTGATTATTTCATGTGCGTGGTGTGTGTGTGTGTGTGTGTGTGTGTGTGTGTGTGTGTGTTTTACAGTTTTATAGTTTGTTTGGGTCAGGATATAAATAAAATCTGCATACTGAAGGTCAAGAAGTGGCATGGGGGTTAAGGCAGCTAGATCCCACATGACTAACTGTCCAGTTTGAGTCCTGGATCTGGTGACTTGAAAAGCATGGTGGGTGTGTGAGTGCATGTCCAAAATCTTGAGAGGAGAATATAGGAGAAGGGATTTCAGTGTGAATGCATCCCTGGGGGATTGCTTTCT
>NW_006160076.1:1849613-1866572 GCF_000334495.1 Tupaia belangeri chinensis | reverse complement strand
TTTCCCTCTCTGGCAAGTACATGTACCATGTAGCAAATTTTGAATATTGCAAAGTATTTTTTTTTCTTAAGCTGTTTTAATCTATTTCTCTCTTCTTTTATAAATTTTTAAGAATTATTTTATTTAACTTTATTTATTATTACTATTTTCCAGTTTGATCAGAGAGGGACAGAGAGGGAAAGTGAGAAAGCAAGCCACCAGGTCCAGAACTCGAACCAGGCTTGGCCATGTGGGAGTCCAGCGCCTTAGTCACCATGCCACTTGCCAACTCCAATCTACTTATCTTTTATTTTTATTGTATTTTTGTTGTTGAAGACAACAGTATTTGTCTTATATGACAATTACTTATTAGACTGATATGCACAAACCCTAGGGACTTAATCAAACACAGGATACAAACAGTAAATTTGAAATAGACCTGAGAGTCTACACTTTTTTAAACTTATTTTTTTTATTCCATGAGAGAAAAAGAGACAGAAAAAAAGAAAAAGAGAGATAAGCACCCCCCCAAAATATTTCAAGTCACAGCCTTCCACCCCAGGATAAGGGACATGCCCACATAAACACTAGCACCTAGAGTATACAAAGAGAGATTTGAACCTGGATCCTTCCCACGTGGTTTCTGTATCATGGGATGGTGTGTTATGACAGAGCTACCACAGTTGGTTAATTCTGTCTGATTTTTTTTCCCCCTAGAGGGTACATGCACTCACAAGAGAAAGGCAGAGATGAGATTGGGAAAGTGAGAAAGCACTCCCCAAGGGGACGATCATGCTATAATCTCTTCTCCATTTTTCCTATAGGAATTTTGTACATGCATGTTCATGTACCCAGCATGCTTTCTAAACTGCCAGATCTGAGTCTTAGACCATGCAGTTGGCCATGTAGACTGCAGCCACCTTAACCACCATGCCACTGGTTGGCCCCAATTCTGTATTTCTGACAAGCTCCCAGTTTATATCTGGCAATGCTATTGCTATCGTTTGACATAACATATTTGGAGTAATCAGGTAGCACATCCCACAATCTGGATTTTATGGATCAAATTTTTCTAGTATTTTTAAAACATATTCCTCTGACCTGTTATGTTTCCTAAATTGGTAACTGAATACAGAACTTGATCAAATTTAGGAATTTTTTTATAGGTGATGTTTCTCAATTTTGTTTTATTTTATACTAGGAAACACATAAAACATAATGGTTGGAAGTCTCTCTTTATAATCCAATAACTTGATCTTCGAAGCCTATAATCATTAATTCATTAAGGAGTACGAGGTGGTGATACTTTAATTCTTTCATTACTTATTCATTTATTAGCTAAAACATTACCATAAAGACCTATTTCCCTTCGTTCACTATTTAGTTACCTACTCTGATAGTTCATATAAGACTGTTGGGGGAAAAATGTGATTTTTTTTTCCATTTACCAATTTTCAAAATAATGAATATGTGTGGTAACGTCTTCTGATAATGACCAATTTTTTTTTAAGTATTTATCTAATGATGGTTGTTGTTACTGTTGTATTTAAATTCACTATGACCTCATGGGTTTAAGCACATTTCACGTCTTTCAATCTATTTCAGTTATGATCTTCATATGAAAGACTCTTTGAGTTGGCCTCTGAGTCCCTTTGATACAACCCTGCTAGTCTCAGAACACTCCATTGCCCCTTTGTGTGACAAGATGCTCCAAGTTCAATTCATGTATTACATTTCCTGACCTAGATCTGTAATCAGCCATTTCTCAAACCACCATTGTTTCTTTCAGTGGATAATGTATTTCAAAATGATGATCTGTAAGAAAAAAAAAAAAAAAAAAAAAAAAAAAAAAAAAAAAGAATATCTGTGTATTATGTGCTCATTGTTCAGAGATTGGTTTAATGGAAACTTTATTTTTATTTTTATGTTTTTAGAGGTTTTTACTATAGCTCACCAGAAAGACAGAGAGACATAAAGTGAGAAATCACCCCCGGGGGGGATGGCTACGCTGCAATCCCTTCTCCTCCTTTCTCCTCTCAGGATCTTGGGCACGCACACACCCACACCCAGCGCGAGTTTAAGCCACTTAGTCTGGGACTCAAACCGTGGTTGGCTATGTGGGAGTTCAGTGACATAGCCATTACTCCAACTGCTGGTCCTCGGAATAATGGAAACTTCTAATCCCATAAACACAGTTTCAGTATTTTCAGATGTAAATATATATTCCAGAAATACTGCTTACCATTATTTCAGTACTCATAAAAATGCTACCTCTTTTCTGCTGTACTTCATTTCAGAGATATTATATAAATTAAAATATTTCTAATTTGTTTTATTTAATGGACCATATAAATAGAAAGCATCATTCTTAGAATGGTAATTATTTTATAATAAAATTCAAGAACAGACCTTGGAAAAATTACTTAGCTTCAAATTCCAATTCTGTGATCTGAAAAATACCTGTGTCATAACATAAGCATGTTAATGGCAAAGCTATCATTTATCAGGTATTTACTGCACACTAGACACTCACAGGCACTTTTTCCCACTAACTTCATATGGCAGCATTTTCAAGTACAGCATCTTCTCTTATGCTGGGGCAATACATCTCAGGACCCAGTACATGTCTGGAACCGCAGAAAGTACCAATACAAGTACACATGCTGTGTTTTTTCCTGTATGTACATACCAGTGATAAAGTTTTGCTTATAAAGTAGACAATACAAGATTAACAATAACTCGGGACCAGCAGATGGCATAATGGTTATGTTGCTAGACTCCCACATAGTTGACTGCAGTTCGAGTCCTGGATCCGGTAGCTTAAAAATCACCCCAGGTGTGTGTGCATGCATGCCCAAAAATCCCAAGAGGAGAATGGAGAACAAGGGATTGTGGTGCAGCCATTCCTTCAGGGGGGTGTTTTCTCACTTTCTTTCTCTCTCTCTGGTGAGCACCCCTATAGCAAAAATCTCTCTTAAAAAAAAAATGAGGGGCTAGCAGGTAGCATGATGGTTAAAAGTGCTGGATTCCCACATGGCTGACCATGGTATGAATCCCAGACCTGGAGGCTTGCTTTCTTGCTTTCTCTCTCTCTCTGTTCAAATTTTAAAAATAATGACAAACGGAATTAAATAAAATAATTCTTTTTTAAAAAGAGATTAACAGTAGCTAATAATAAAAATAGAGCTATTATAACAATATGTTAGCCCCACTACTTTTGTATTTTGGGGCCCTTTTGAAGTAAAATAAGGGTGAACACAAGCGCTGCAATACCACAAAGGTTAATATGATAGCCAAGAAGGTTACTACATGACTACGGGGTAGGTACAATAAGCATCACGGATATGCTGGATGGAGGGTTTATTCACATCCCAGGTGGGGTGGGTGGTTCAGGACAGCATGGGGTTCCATCATGCTGCTCAGAACAGTGCATAATTTAAAGCTTACTGGATTGTTTATTTCCAGAATTTTCCATTTAATATTTTAGGCTCACGTTTGACTAAGATAACAAATGTGAAAAACAAATCTGCAGCTAGGACCCTACAAAGTGGTGCTTGTCTAATTCTTAAAGGGGTGAACTTTCCCAAGACGACACAGCCAGCAAAGTGGCAGCGTCAGTACACACATTCTCATGCCATGCTTTTAACCTAGAGTATAGGATGGCAATTAAATGCAAGAATAAATGTGTGATGCCACTGGGCACTACCTGACAAATGGTGTGCAGTGGAAAAGAAATGTCAGTTAACAGAAGTGGCCTTGGTGGATCTGTGCTTAGCATTTGGGATGGGAGATGGGAGGGTGGGTGGGGAGAGGAGGCCAGTGAGCTATCTGCTATCCCAGCCTTCTGGCCCGTTGACAATCTATCTTGTTAATTTCCCATGTTGGGTCTAACCTATGTGTCCACCATGACAGATGCTCTCATGTCCGAGCTCAAGGTCAGCCCTCAAGAGCTCAGACTGGTACCTTCTGTCATGTTGTCTTTCGAAGCAAGTGGCAGGAATCTGGAGGCAAGCTGCTTTGGCCTCCTTCTCTTACATCGTGTGTCATTAGCTGCTATACAGCTCTTTGTTCAAAACAAAATTCGCAAAACTGACAGATTCATCTACTGATGTCAGGAGGCATCAGAGCCAATTACAGGAAACTTCTAAGAGGCAAATAGGGTCACTTTTCACAGAGTGGGCTGAAGAAAAAGAAAATAGTCTTGTCATTAAAAAGGACAAATACATTTTCCTCTCCACAGGCTCACCCCAGGAAAATGAAGAGATTTTATATTAGTACATTGTTTCATTATAATTGCTTTGAATAATTTCAAATCAAAGCATCCACCCCCACACACAGCCAACCTATCATTAACCATTTTGAGTTAGTGAGCAGTATTTCCCATTATAAGTGATATCTTCATAATGACAGAAAATTTAGGCATAAAACACATTATCCTGACACTTTCAAGATAGCAAATAATCATATATACATTGTTTAAAATCACCGGGAAAGGATACTCATAGTTCATTTTATTTTGAGTCAAGGCCTAGAGGATTCTGGGATCTGAGATATATCTTACATTCTTGAGCAACAGACAGAAGAATGTAGAGTTGTACCTGAGAAGAAGCCACGGCGAAGGCTTAGAGGCATGGTCTCAGCGCTATCCTTACCTCTCACACCCACTATGAGAAGGAAAACAGGTTGCTGCGTGACTATAACTCATTGGGAGGTGTTTTCTCCCTCTCCTTTGTCTGTTTCTTCTCTGAAAAGCACTCACACTCTCTGGCAAATTAAAAAATAAAAATAAAAAAGGAGAAAGAGAGGGAGAAGAAGGAGAAAAGAAAATCTATCCTGCATATAGTCATATCTATGTATGACTTTTCTCTGTAGATAGCATAACATAAAAGCTACCAGATCCATATGTAATGATGATTCACTTTTTTTTTTTGGAGAGGTTTTCGCTATAGGGCGTGTGCGCTCGCCAGACAGAGAGAGACAGAGAGACAGAAAACGAGAAATCACCCCTCCATTCTCCTCTCGGGATCTTGGGCATGCACGCACACGTGCCCGGCATGAGTTTTAAGCCACCGGGTCCGGGACGCAAACCGCGGTCGACTACATGGGAGTCCAGCGACATAGCCCTTACGCTAACTGCTGGTTCCTGATGATTCACTTTTAGTTGCTTTTTCTTACTTTTCCAAATCCAGAATTAGGAATTTCTTTAAAACAGCCAGATCAGCAAGCAGATTTTAAAGGTCTTATTCAGCTATCTTCCCTTAATAATAAACATACATTGAGTAACTAATGTCTCTTAATCATTGTGATGATATGGATATGTCAGAGAAAATAAGAAAAATGAAGGAGTGTTGAGGGAGAGTAGTAAAGGGCAGTAGAAAGTTTGGGAAAGCTTTACGTAGGAAGTAATATTTAGAGTAGGTCTTGAAGGGTGAGTAGAGCCTTTAATGAGAAGCTGTAAGGGAAGCAAAATGGAAACTAAGGCAAAGTCTCTTCTCTTGACTTCTTTTGAACCTTTCCCTGTGTTTTTCTCTTTGATGTCTTGCCCAGCATATGCAGCATGTGTGGCAAGAGGGTGCCTTGGTATTACCTCTTCAAAAGTTTTCATCTTGGACTGGCCTGGTAGGACCAGCATCCGAGGGAACAAAACCAACTCTTAATCTGGGCCTCAGAGAGGATTTGTTTACAAGGTCTCCACTAGCAGATCAAGAGCATCAAAACAGGAGTCTGGCTCAGGAGAGTGACATCAAGGGCATATCCCTTGCCTCCAGTCTGAACACATGTCACATGCTAGCTCAGATGTAATCCAGCACACTTCACCGGGTTGGAGAAAGAGAGAGGTGTATGGACAAAACCCCAGTGAGTAAGTGAGAGAGTTCATCCTTCTGGGCTTCCTTATTCGGTATCTAACACACAGGGATAGTGAGTGAGTGTGAGGTGAGGAGCTGGTCAAGGAGTATATAGCCAGAGACCTCCATAGAAAGTGACAGTAGGGCCGATGCGGGCAGGTAGGTGGATTTATAATGAAAAATTAACTCATGCAATTATTGTGGCTGAGAAGTTCCACGTTCTGCCATCTGCAGCCCGGAGACTCAGCAAAGCTGGTGATGCAATTCCTGCTTGAGTTCAAAAGCCTGAGAACAGGAGAGCTGATGGTGTCACTTGCAGTTCAGGGATACGAGAAGGTGAGATAAGATGCTTCAGCTTAAGCAGGCACGCAGGAAGGGAACAAACCCTCCCTTCCTCTCTATTTTTGGTCCATTCAGGCCTCAACAGCATGGATGATGCCCACCCACACTGGACAGGGTCATCTACCGAGTCTACCAGCTCATGGCTAAGTCTCGTCTGGAAACACACTCCCGGACACATCCAGAAATAAAGTTGAACCTGGGCGTTTGTGACTCAGTCAAGTTAACACATGTGATTAATCAGCACAAGGATTCAGACTTCAGGGCTCCACCAATTGCTATTGTGTCTCGTGCACATGTCTTGCATTCGATATTTTCATTTCTCAATTTGTCTTTAATCTTCACTGCCCAATGAAATCATTGTTATGATCCCCCATTTAACAGTAGAAAGACTGAAGTTCAAAAACATGAACTCAAGTACTCAGTTCCACACTGCAAAAGGCAGCTGTGGCCAAACCCAGGTCTTAGTTTGAGCTATTGAGCTCAAACTAAGCCCTTTAAGCTTCTCCTAATCTCACTGCCTGGCTCCAATAATAAAAACAAATGAAAGAATAAATTAAAAATAAATAAATAAGAAATAAAATGTAATCTTTATTATTTATCCTTTTTTGTATGTTATCCTTAGGTTCAGGTTCATGTTATAAAGTATAATTGGTTGCAGTCCTTGTCATGAAAAATGTATGTTTTCATTTTCTTAGAATTAACACATTAATTTTGTTCACTTTTCTGATTAAGGAGAATTATTTTAAACTCTGAATTCTAATACTACATTACAACTTTTAAACATGAGTAATTAAAATCCCTACCAAAATTATTCTTTTCAGATTCACTGGTGAATACTTAAACATTTCTCTCTGGAGTTCTGGTAAAGGGGTGGTGTGATGGCTTCAGATTGTGAGCCAAGGAAGTGTCTGTTCGAGTGAGGGTCTCACTCTATGCAAAGGCTTTTCTTGCTGCAGACTCTGCAATGCATGTTTGCCTCTTTTCTTCCATGAAAACACCATGAAGGATCGATCACACTATCCATGAGAACCTGAGAGTAATGTAGCTGAATCCACATAGCATGCTACAGTGGTGAAGCGGGCAGCAGGGCTGATGTGTGGGTGGTAAAAGAATTTACAAGGACAGAAATGTGAGCATGAGCTGAAGTTAAATTGATTAGAGCTCAGGCAGGCCTGCCTGGGGCAAGTCCTGAGCAGGTTCGCAGGTTCACTTCTAGGGAGGATCTCTTTCATGGTCTTGATCCTTCAGGAGCGGAGAGCATAAAGATAAACTCTGTGAGCTTGGTCCAGATGGGTCTGGTCCTTTCTCAGGAATGCAGGGTATTTATCAGCCATAGGGATTGCTGGAGGTCATGCCTGAGGGGGGTCAGGAAGATCTGTTTCACCTGTTGTAAAAGCTTATCTCAGGGTCTTTACCCTGGGTCCTTAACCTGAGCAAGTTTGCATCTGTAAGGCTCATTTTAGGCTTCTTTTAACCCTTGTTTGCCTATTTTCTCCTGAACTCTCCACAGGTGCTTTCTTGACAATACTTTCATTTGCTACTCAGACTACTACTGTGTGTGAACAAAAATACTATGAGTTGAGACTTTTTTTGTTTTTCCATCACTGGACTGAATGCAGACTATATTTCAGTTCTACTACAAAAATGTCCTCTTTAGGGCCAGCCAGTGACATGGTGTTTAGAGTTGCTGGATCCTGGCCAACTGTGCAGTTCAAATCCCGGACACAGTGACTTGAGGAACACGTGTGGGGACACATGAGCATGTGTGCTCAACATTTTTTAAGGAAATGGAAGAGAAGTGATTACTTTGTGGCCAACCTCTCAGAGGGTGCTTTCTTACTTTCCCTCAGCTTCTCTCTGTGGTGTACCCTACAACAAATAAAACAAACAAAAAATTCTCTTTACTTACTCAGCATTTGTAAAACACCATCACATTGCCCCACTCTTACATGACAATTGTTATTATGCTCGGGGGCTTCAGCAAGTAGTACAACACGTAGCAGTAATTTATTCATTCTTTCTTTTTTTAATTGCCAGAGGATGCGTGCACTCACAAGAAAGAAAGAAAAAAAGAAAAAGGAGCAAAGCACTCCATGGTGGGATGTGGTCCTGCTGCAATCTTTTCTCCTCTATTTCCCTATTCTGTGGGAATTTGAGGCATGCACACACACGTACCTGGTGTGTTTTTCTTTTCATTTTTGGACAGGTTTTTTATTACAGAGTGTGTGCTGTCCAGAAAGACAGAGAGAGACAGAAAGCGAGAAATCACCCCCTGGGGGGAATGGCCATGCCACAATCCCTTTTTCTCCATTCTCCTCCTGAGATCTTGGACATGCACACGTGCCCAATGTGAGTTTAAGCCACCGGGTCTGGGACTCGAACTGCGACTGACTACATGAAAGTCCAGTGACATAGCCATTACGCTAACTGCTGGTCCCACCTGGTGTGTTTTTCAAGCCACTGGGGCCAGGATTCAAACCACAGTTGATGATGTGAGATCCCATTCCCAAAGCACAGATAGTACTTAACCTCTGCACTGTGGGGCTGGCTCAGTAATTTTATTTAGTCAGAGTCTTAGATCAGGCAGGGAGACATCAACTCTGTGATGTTGGACTGATGGCAATGGGACACATTTTGACCCCTAAACTGATTCGGAGTGGTACACAGTTGTACAACTAGATCCTGGCAACTCCAGGGTCATTGTGCATATAGGTTCCTATGTGGTGGGCATTTCCTAGAGTTTGCAGTGCAGTACTCTGTAAGATGTTTGGACAGAGAGATTATAAAAGATTCTTGGTGAGAAATGCACGACTCATGGCAACATGCAACAATTACAGATCAGTGAAGCAAAAAAATAATGCAGTACCTTGGAAGCTATTTTCAAGTTGTCACAAGCTCAAATTTTGATACAACTATGTGACCTTGTACAAATATCTTAACTCCTTCATGCCTCATTCTTGTCATTTCTAAATAGGTTTATTAGCAGTACCTACCATATAGGCTTATTATGAGGATTAGGTAAGTTAATGTTTATAAAGTAGGCAGACACTGCTTAATACTTAGTAAATATCATATATATGTTTGGTACAAAAACTAAAAATACGCTTGTTACATCAGTAGTCCCCAACCTTCCTGGCACCAGGAACCAGCCTCATGGGATACAGTCCCTCCATGGAGGAGATGTGGGGCAGAGTGGTCCTGGGATGACTCAAAGATAATTACCTCCAGGGTGCACACCATTTCCACCACTACCACATTGCATGAAATGTGGTAGTGGTGGAAAATATAGAAAAAATCAATATGCAGTGAAACAATCACACAACAGGAGGGTTTGCTTGTACTCCCATTACCGCCAACAAAGATGAAGACTCACTCCTATGTCACCCAGCCCCTGCTGTGCAGCTAGGGTGAGGGTGGAGCCCAGAAGCCACTGACTAGCACCATCCTGCATCCCTGGGAAGTGGAGACCTGTATGATAGATCATCTTGTTGATGCTTAGTAAAACTAGGTGTGATTTACTCTTATGATCTTGAGGGGACCAGTAGTTAGCGTAATGGCTATGTCACTAGACTTCCATGTAGTCTACCGTGGTTTGAGTCATAGACCTGGTGGCTTAAACTTATGCTGGACGAGCGTGCATACGTGCTCAAGATCCTGAGAGGAGAATGGAGGAGAAGGGATTGTGGCGTGGCCATCCCCTCTGGGGGATGATTTCTCACTTTCTGTCTCCCTGGCAAATGCATACACCCTATAGCAAAAACCTCTCCAAAAAAAAAAAATATGATCTTGAGCTAATGATCAAAATTGTGAATAATTTCCATCTCTGTTCTCAACTTCTGAAGTAGTTATTGTTGGAATGCTATTTTCAAATTATAATACCTTTAATTATATCTACATATTCTACAGTCCTTTAAAAAGAGAATGAAAACAAAATAGAACTCAACCAGTTAAAGAATAACATGTGTGCAAGGATATACATGTTCTTTGCTGTGTTGTTTGTAAAAAGAATAGAAATAATTTAGATGTTTGTCAGTGGAAAACTGGCTAAAACAATGTTAAATACAAGTACTCTATTTAGGAGAATATGTACCTTATATAGGGCAAATCTTTATGTAAAATTGAAAAACACATCAAAGAAAGTTACATATTATGTTGGATACATACATGTTTAGAAAATGTGTACCCCCCAAAAGAAACATTAAGGATATACAACAATATCAAGATGGTGATTTGAGGAAGGAGGCATAGAAATGGAATTTGGCAGAGGTGGAGAGGGGACTTCAATTTCATCTGTAACTTTTCTTTCTCAAAAAAAAAGATCTGAAATAATCTGAAATAAACAGTAAAATGTCAGAATGGAGGGTACATTATTACATTGTTCTTTGATCTTTTTATTTACATTTGAACATACTGATAATAAAAATAATAATAAACAGAATGGATTTAGATGCCAGACCATAATTGCAGTTTCCATGTATACTCCTTCCAGTTAATTAGAAAAAGGGTAGGTGTGGATTTCAAAACATTTATATACCATTAATTATGCTGACGTTTCTTATGAAGGTGGCCCTATTTCGTGAGTATTGGGGAGCTCTTTGACATAAGGGCTCTAAGGAATGTATTTTTACTATTATGCAGTGTTAATGGTCTCTGTATATCAGCGTTAATGGAAATCATGTAGTATATCCCCAAGCAGTCCTTTTAAAGGTTGCATTTTTTTGCTCAGCCAAAAATAAAAAGCTCTCATCTTCCTGGATAGTTACGCTAAATAAGCATGTTGTATATTTTCACGTATTTCAAATGAAACAATATGGAACCATTTATTAGGATGTTTTGCTTTGCAGATTTCTTCAGCAAAAACAGCATGGCAACTAATCATTTCTTTGAATTTATGTAATGAATTACACTATTAATACGAATTTGATTGCTGGGACACACAGCACCATAACCCGTTTTTTAGTACTCTGTATTGAAATGTGGCTGTTAACCTCTGAGTTTGGCAAATCTAGACTTGTGTAAATTAACTGGGACAATGACTTGTGACTTTAGAATTGCCTCTTTGAGGTTAAATATGCTGTCGACCTTTTTATGTCCTATTACAGTGTTGTAGGTGTCAAATGTTCACCAAATTAATTTTGTCAGATGTCTACATTCTAACTAGAAAACAATTTTCATTGGCTGGAACATGAGTGTTTATGGCAGATATATTTTAAGTACCTCAATTTCAGTGTTATTTAACGTTGCAGACATTATTAAACATGAAGTGTATTCATACATTCTATATTATTTATTGACTCTTTGTCTTGTCCTGTTGGCTCTAGAGATATAGTGATGATCAAGACAATGTTCTCTCTTCACACTGATAATAATCTAATGAGTAATAGTGTCAATAAAGCAGGTAATTACATAGTGGCATAAGTACAATATGTGAGAAAGCAAAGGGTGTTAAGGGAACACACATCTGGGAAATCTAACCCATTGTAAGTGGTAAGAGTATCCAGGAAGTCTTCCCGGTAGAAGGGTTGTTAGCTGAACCATTTGGAGACTGGAGGAAGAATAGCCCGAGCAGTAAAAACAGCACATGGAAAGGTCCAGAGTTAAGAGAAAGTAGACTTTAACCCAAATGTTTGAGTCATTTCATTGGTATCTGCACCACTGTGAGGCTGTATCTCTTTGGAATTCCTAGCTTAAGTCACTGTGAAGACGGCTACAGGGCATCAGCATTCCGATAGCCCTAGATGTGATCCTCATTCCTATGCCCAGGCTGCACATGAGACTAAATATATCAGAATTTCTAGAAGCCGTTCCCATTGGAATGTTTTTAAAGCTCTCCAGATGATGTGAACACACAGGCAGGTTGAGAATCACTGATTTACAAGATGCATCCTGATGCTCATTGATCTGTCAAGTGTGTAGGCAAGTAAGAGAGACAGAATCGCTGTGCAAGGACATTGACCAAATGAGATGGCTGTGAAGAATGGCCTTGGGGATTATATCCACCAGCAATGGGTTTAAGTGCAAAACCATGAGACGAGAACTTCATATTCCAGAACGGGCTCTTAACATATTCATGTAACTGGGAAGTGCTATCTATTCCTTAATTCATTCATTCCAAAACGTTTAGCTACTAACCCTTTCTATATGTCTGTATGCTAGGTGCTACGGATACATGTATGAGTAAGACATTAACTCTACTATCCAAAAATTCCCAGTACAGTAAAGATACGCTTTCTAAGAAATCAGTCATGTAAAAGAACTATCTAGATCTGGGTACACGTGGACCACTTGGAATGTGTGATTAGGCAAAAGAGCAGAGAAGAACTAAATTTTGAAGAATCAATAGGAGAAAGTAAGATGAGATGTACAATTAGCCCTGAAACAAAAAGACTTTGAGCATGTTTGGAACACAAGCTGAGAAGTGTGACATCCAATAATAGGCTAGAACCCCAGGATTGGCTACCAAAAATCAAGAGAACCTATTCTCCTTGTTGCCAGCAGCCACAATCCATGCTCTGATAGTGTGTATGTAGCTGAAAAGTTTTGTGCTCATGGTCTTTTTTTTTTTTTTTTTTTTGAGAGGTTTTGCTATAGGGCACATGCTCTCACCAGAAAGAGAGAGACAGAGAGACAGAAAGCAAGAACTCATCCGCCAGGGGGGAAGGCCACACTGCAATCCCTTCTTCTCCATTCTCCTCTTGGGATCTTGGGCACACATGCACATGCCCCAGGTGTGAGTTTAAGTCACCAGGTCCAGGGCTTGAACTGTGGTTGACTATATGGGAGTCCAGCAATGTAGCCATTATGCCATCTGCTGGTCCCTGTGCTCATGAGTCTTAAGACCAAAGGCAGAAGTAAGAATTTCAAGGTTCTTACAGTGGCCTAGAGATGGTACAAATGAAGGACTTTGTTGAGGCTCTTGAGGACCAGCTGAGGCACAGTACTAAAGGTGTGTGATGCTGGGCAGGCAGCCTTTGAGAGGACCTCCAATGTCCCTGCCTCCTGGTATTTATCTTTATGGAATTTTCTCGTCTTGAGTGTAGGCTGTACTTACTGACTCTTTTCTAAAGGATATAGGAGGGTAGAAGTGTCATTTTTGGCATTAAATTATAAAAACCTAACCTCGTATCTTTGTGGTATTCTCTCTCTCTCTATTGCTCATTCTGGGGCAAACTGACTGCCAAATTTTGAAACAGCACTGTAGAAGGGCCCTTGTGATGAAGGACTAGGGTTCACCAACAGCTATGAGAATGAGCAGGTCTTTTTTCAGTGAGTCCTTCAGAAGAGGCTTCATTTCTGGCTCACGGCTCAGCTGCAACTTAATGGGAAACCATGAAGAAAAGACACTTAAGTTGTACCTAGATTTTTTTTTTTTTAATTTTACTATTATTTTTTAAGAGAGGTTTTTGCTATAGGGCACATGTGCTCACCAGAAAGACAGAGGGAGACAGACAGAAAGTGAGAAATCAACCCCCCCCCCGGCCCCCCAGGGAGTATGGTCATGCCGCAATCTCCTCCTCTCGGAATTTTGGGCACACATGCACATGTGCCTAGTATGAGTTAAGCCACCGGGTCCAGGACTCAAGCCATGGTCAACTATGTCGGAGTCCAGCAATATAACCTTTACACCATCTGCTGGTCCCAGTTGTACCTAGATTTTTGACCCAGAAACATTGTGAGATAATAAATAGTTCTTATTTAAGCACTGATATTTGGGATAATTTGTTTTCTGGCAATAAATATTGGAGATGGTCGCCATTCGCTCACTGTCTACATACTCCATTTCACCCATGGAGAATCACAGGTTGGCTACAAAGAGCTATTCTTGTTGATCATCATGATTGTCCCACCTTGTGAAATAAAGTTTATTTCAGGCCTGAAGTATATGTAAACATATGGGTGATAAACTAAGGGATGCTACAGTTTAAGAGACCAGGCAGTGAAAATTACAGTTGCTTGCAGCATTAAGACCATGGTCAAATGGCACTTTTTCCATTTGAGAGGAACTTCCAGTTTTGTCTCTGTCCCCACCACACACCACCAGAGAGCATACAATATCCAAAGCTGAAGGAGTGCTCAGAGTAGCATCTCTGACTACACCTCACTACTTACCTGCTGCCAAGCACAGGCCTTTTTCCATTTGGCTGCTTTTTTTTAATACATAATTATTTTATCACAATCTTGAACTTTAAGATGATTTGGAATTTGTGTCTTTATGTGTTTCTGATATACCTTTCCTACTATTTTCACATGATATAATTATTTTTCTCTTTATATGTTCATAAAATGTTTTGCGTGGTGAACTTATAACCTACACAGTCTCACTCTGGTATGGAAATTAATGGAAAGTCAAAAATCTACAATGAAGACCATTTTCTAAGTAAAACATATATGAGGATTTGATATATTGATTTATTTGTTTAAATATTTGGTAAGGTCAGGACCAGCAGATGGCATAATTGTTACGTTGCTGGACTCCCACATGGCCGACTACAGTTCAAGTCGCAGAACTGGTGGCTTGAAAATCACTCTGGGTGTGTGTGCTTTTTGCCTACAATCCTAGGAGAATGGAGGAGAAGGGATTGAAGCATGGCCATTCTGCTTGGAGGGTGATGTCTCACTTTTCCTATCATTGTCTCTGTTTCTCTCTCTCCAGTGAGTACATCTAAAAAATATTTTTGGTAAGGTTATGGTAAAAAAAAAATCATTCTATGATATACAATATTTTGGAGTCTTCTAAATATACAGCTTATTGTATGTCAAGAACCTAACCCATTTCTTAACTTTGTAACACAGGAGAAGAAAACCTTCTGGCAATTTTACGACGAAGATGGTGGAAGTATATGATCCTGGGACTCATAGACTTGGAAGCAAATTACCTTGTGGTCAAAGCTTATCAGTATACAACTCTGACCAGTATCCAGGTACTCAACTTTCTAAGCTTTCAGATTTAGTTTACTTTCAGTCTCATATCTCAAGAATATGACTACTACTCTTTAAGTTTACAATGAGAGGGAAATTGATATAATAATATAAAAATTAAATTGAACTTTATTTATATGTCTTATTAAATTTATTTAATCAAGTGTAATTGGATATCTTTTTTCTCTTTGTTCTGAATATGCCACAATAGCCATTGACAATGTAGGAAAATCATTTGTGGCTTTCAATCCTGCCAACTAACCTTATGCCAGTGGGAAAATTATTAAGTATAAATCTATTTTAATCACAATGTATAACTTTGGAATGTTAATAGACTTTGATTAGGTCATCAAACTCCTTAATAATATTTTCTTTTATAATTTTTTAATGCATAGAATTTGCAAAGTGAAGGGACAGAGTTTTTATTTTTAAGAAATGAGAATTAAATTCCTAAAAGGTGTTATGCATAAAGGCAGCTACTGTGTTTTTCTCTCTCCCCACCTCTGTCTTAGTTTCTGTCTCATGAACACACACACAATTGCAAATTTAACTTACCTTTTTACAGATTTTGTCAGACATTTATATTCCCTATTGTACTGTAAATTATAAGCTTGGCTATTTTTCCTTGATCCTCATTTCTCTTTTTATGGCAATATTATTAATTTCATAGTCATTCTGAAACTCTAGGATAAAAACAAAACAAAACATTGTTTACATATGGATTTATTTTAGATTTTACACTTCAACAAAATTCCTGCCATACTTTTAATTTGCTCAGAAAGAACTAACAAAAATGGAGAAAAATATGGCAAACAAATCACTGGAATAAATTTAAATTATATAGATGGGATAGAAAGTGATCTATAGCTTATTTTACTTTCCTACCACCTGGTACTGAAATGAACTTCAAAGATGGTGTCTTAGCTCATTTTTTCTGCTATGACAGAATACCTGAGACTGAACGATTTGTAATGAATAGAAATTTATTGCCTCGAAAGTAAAAGATCAAGGAGGGACCAGCAGTTGGCATAATGGCTGTGTCGCTGAATTCCCATGTAGTCAACTGCGGGTCGAGTCCCGGACCTGGTGGCTTAAACTCATGCCACGCATGTGTGTGTGCGTGCCCAAGATCCCGAGAGGAGAATGGAGGAGAAGGGATTGCAGTGTGGTCATCCTCTCTGGGGGATGATTTCTCGCTTTCTGTCTCTCTGTCTCTCTTTGTCCTTCTGGCAAGCACACGTGCTATAATACCAAAAAACCCTCAAAAAAAAAAAAAAAAAATCAAGGGGCCGGCATCTGTTAAGGGCCTTCTTATCATCCCATGGCAAAAGACAGAAGGGAAAGACAGAGCAAGAGGGGCCCAAACTTACCCACCGTGAGGGTGGAGCCTTCATGGCCTACCTCTTAAAAGACCCCACATTTTATTCATTTCACTCTGTTTTATTTTTAAAAGTTTTTCTTACAGGGCACATGCACTGATCAAGAGAGAGAAAGAGAGAAAACGTGAAAAATCACCAAGCCCCCAGAGATGGGGGATGCCCACGCCATAGTCTCTTCTCTTCTAGTCTCCTCTCAGGATTTTGGGCACATGCACATGTACCTGGTGAGATTTTCAAGAAATAAATAAACTTTCAAAGAAAAGACAGGTGAAAATTCCAAAGAAAAAATAAGCACTTTTTTTTTTTTTTTGAGAGATTTTCACTGTAGGGCGCGTGCGCTCGCCAGACAGACAGAGAGAGACATAGAGACAGAAAGCGAGAAATCACCCCCCAGGGGGGATGGTCACGCCGCAATCCCTTCTCCTCCATTCTCCTCTCGGGATCTTGGGCACGCACGCACACGCGCCCGGCGTGAGTTTTAAGCCACCGGGTCC
>NW_006160076.1:1832190-1849478 GCF_000334495.1 Tupaia belangeri chinensis | reverse complement strand
AGAGAGAGAAGGAAATGGGGAAAGCAAGCTGCCAGGTTCAGGACTTGAACTGTGGTCAGCCATTTGGGAGTCCAGTGCCCTTAATCACCATGCCACCTGCTGGCCCCAAGCACATATATTTTTTTTATTTAACAGCAATAGTTATAGTGTCTCCAAATGACTTCTTTATAAATAAAGTTCCCCCCCCCTTTTTTTTCCTGTAGGGTGCATAGGCTTACCAGAGAAAGAGAGAGAGAGCAAACAAGTGAGAAATCATAGCCCAGAGGGTCTAGCCATGCCGCAATCCCTTCTCCTCCAGTAACCTTTCAGGATTCTGTGCATGCACATACACACACCTGGAGTGATTCTTAAGCCACTACTTCAGGGCTCAAACTGTACAGCCAGCCATGTGGGATCCAGTACCTTAACCTCCACACCACGTGATGGCCCACAATATAGCTTTAAAATTAAAAAAGGAAACCTTTTAGATATGTCATAGTTACACTAACAATTTAGCATACCATATACAAAAATAATTTAGTCCTTAGAATTATGCAGCTTTTTGACTAATGTTGGAAGATATAAGTCAAAAGCCAGATGGACTGTGAGGACCCAGAAGTAATGCATTCTCTCTTTTGATACTGCACTTTTTGTTTCTATTTATTTATTTATTAATTTTTGGAGAGGTTTTTGCTATAGGGCGCGTGCGCTCACCAGAAAGAGAGAGACACAGAGACAGAAAGTGAGAAATCACCCCCCAGGGGGGATGGCCATGCCACAATCCCTTCTCCTTCATTCTCCTCTTGGGATCTTGGGCATGCACACACACGTGCCTGGTGTGAATTTAAGTCACCAGGTCTGGGACTTGAACCGTGATTGACTACACGGGAGTCCAGCGACATAGCTATTACGCCAACTACTGGTCCCTACTTATTTATTTTTGAGAGAGATTTTTGCTATAGGGCTCATACACTCCATGGAGAGATGGAGAGAGAGACAAAAAGCCAGAAATCATCCCACCCCCACGCCTAGGTTTACCACAGTGCAATCCCTTCTCCTCTGCTCAGGATTTGGGGCATGCACACACACATTCCTGACATGAGTTTCAAACTGCCAGGCCTGGGATTCAAACCGCAGTTGACCATGTGGGACTTCAGTAATGTAACCATTACACCATCTGCTGGCTTAGCACTGCGCTTCTAAAATCTCTTCCATGAAATGGATAAATTTATCAGAATTTTATTTTTATATTCTTTGGATGATAAATATATCAGAAAAAATACATGGAAACAACAATCATTGGCCATGTTCTCTTTGTACATGTCAATTTCAGTAATTCCATACAATTAATGATCCGAAGTTGCCACTAGAAAGATAATATCTCTCTTCCCAATTCCCTTTTTCTTTCTCTCACTCTTCTTCAGTTAGTAACAGGGCATAAGAATAGAATGACCCATTACAGATATCTTATAAACACCTTATGTTTCTATATACACATACTAACACATTTGCTACATTTTAAAAATTCTTAATACCTTTCCTGAAGCTGTTTCTACTGCTCAGATTGCCCTGTCTTTCATTCCTCTACTCATTAAAATCCTATTCATTAATGGGACAGAGAAATGTGATATTATCTGTTGAAGCTATTCTACAGTTTAATCAACTGGACTAGGGAGAAATGTTCCCATATTGAAATATTCACTTTGTAAGCTAAATAATGTGATTGAATGTATAAAAGAAAATGAAATAAAAGAAAGAAAGAAAGAAAGAAAGAAAGAAAGAAAGAAAGAAAGAAAGAAAGAAAGGAAGAAAGAAAGAAAGAGAAAGAAAGAAAAAGAAAGAAAAAAGTGAAAAAAAAACATATTCATTTCATGGCTCTCTGTACTATTCAGGAAAAAGTCCATCTAAACTGTCCTTTGAAATAAAGGCATATGTTACTTCTCATAATTGGAACGTGTAGAGACAGAACAGTCTTCAGGACAGTTGGTCAAATGTGTTAATGATGTCATCAGGGGCTCACTTTGTTTTCATCTTTCCCCTCTTCTGCCCTTCTGATGGCTTTATTCTAAAGTATTTCCTCTCCTGCTCATAAGAAGTATGCTACCACAAACTGAGGCTGCATATTTTGTTTTCTTCATGCCCAATGAGAGACAGAAATGATGTTAGCTCAAAACCATTGAACAAAAGTCCAGAGCTCTCTTCTGATCGAACCACACTAATAACCAGAATAATGCTGTGAGCTAATTGACTTAGCCTTGGATTTTCTGAACCAATACAAAATGGTATTTTTCTGGAAGATTTAGACAAACGTTTCTCAATAGGAGTGCTACTGATATTCTGGATGGTACAGAACCCACCCTAGAGCCAGGGTGTGATTGTTCCCACCTAATCACATATAGGTCACCCACTGAGCATAGAGTTGGGCACACAGATGCAGGAGGGGAATCCACAACGTCTCTTCACTCAGTTTAGCTCCCATCCCACTTCAGCAAGCCTCATAAGAGATTTCTCTCTCTCTTGTATCCCATGGTGCTTTTTTTCCCCACTCCATTTCCAGTCTCTTGCCTAAGAATAATGTTTGCATATTCCCTTCTGTTCCACCAATCTGTGAGCACTTTCACAAAAAGAATGATTTCTTAGTCACTTTTGAATCTCCAGTACCTAGAAAACCCAGGACACACTGAGTATTGAATAAATGTATAAAGAACTTAATTAAATTGCATTGATTTCTAATATTTTGAGGCACAGAAACTCCCAAAAGTCCTCTAGCTAAATGTAGAAACTACCAGAATATCTATGCAATATGGTGAGGGAAGAGGAGAGGAATATTGGCTGCCTGGAGAAACTGGGTCCATTAGCCTAGAGTCAAAAATTATGAATGGGACTAGGGGAAAATGAGGAGTGACTTTGCCCTTTGGAAATGCAGTCAACGTTGTTTGTTTTTCTGTCAAGCCTCAAGAAGTCACAACCAATTGTTTTCTTAAGTCCCATGAGTTTTCCAAGAAAATGATTTTCAAGTTTGTGTGTGTGTGTATGTACAGTGACAATTTATTCTTTTTGTTCGTTTTATTTGTCTTGTTTCATTTTGGGTTGTTTTTATTTATTTCACAGTAATATAAAAGATTTATTGCTAAGTGACAATTTATTCTAACAGCTAGTCCTCTGATCTTGGGTACCTAGTTTAACCCACTTTATACACCATCACTAGTCCAGCTTGTCCCCTTTCTCTAATTAGCTATTTGACAACCTATTTGGTGCCATAATCAATTAAAAATATTTTAATTATGCAGTAAGACATAAAAATAGCAACTTTTTTTTTTGGTTTTAACTTACAAGGACAGAGAGGGGGGAATTAAAAACCAAGTTGAGTCTAACAGTTCTAGAACCATCTGGCCACCTACAGCAGACCTATTAAATACCAATAAACGGTCAGAATGAAGTCATTTGTTCCAGGGACGATGTCTATTATTTAATACTTTAATTCTGCTTGCCCATTGCAACTTGGCAGAACTGATAAGGAGTTATACTGATTTCCCCTTGCTTATTGACACAATGAACAATATTAATTGAGCAAATAATATGGATTTTACTCATATTACCCAATCGGAAAATACATTTATTAAGCATCTGAGAAATGTGCTAATTACTACAGATGATACAAAGAGAAAATAATTGGCCTTACCTTACAGGAGATTATGAACTGGTAAAGGGGGCAGGGGGTACCATTTAAGCACAGCACCACCAAGTACATTAAGAGAACAGACACCCAAGTGCTACAGCTTTTGACAGATGAAGAGATGAGGGTTATTTGGAAAGACAAGAAAGTTCCTATTCACATAAGTCTAGAAGATTGGATATAGTGTGGAGAAGATTAAATGAAGGCATAGCTTTGTATGACAGAAACCCAGGGGCAGAAAACCTGAAGAAAAATTATTCAGACTTGATTCATACACTTACAAAATAATCATTAAAATACTTCTGTAGGTTTTTTAAAAAGAATTATTTTATTTAGTTTTATGTATGTAGGTAGGTAGGTAAGTAGGTAGGTATTTATTTATTTTAATTTGACCAGAAAGGGGTGGAGAAAGAAAGAAAGTGAGAAAAAAAAGCCATCAGGTCCAGGACTCGAACCTCACTTGGCCGTTGGGAGTCCAGCACCCTTAACTACCACACGTGGGCTGGCCTTCTGTAAGTTTTTAAAGGGGTTTATTTCTACTTAATTTTTCCGTGAGCAAGAGAGAGAGAAACAGAGAGACAGTTACCCCCAAGTTCTTGATGCCACAATTCACTTCCAGCCTCAGCCAGCCCCAGATCATGGGCAATCACATGCCTTATGTACTCAGAGGGTCTCTGAACATAGACCCTTCTTATATGGGTCAGTTTCATAAAGTATTGCATTTGACTATTGTGCCACCATACAACCCCTGCTTCTGTGTTTAAGATACTGTAATAGATGATGAAAACACATGTACATAAAAATTGATATGGTCTGTATTTTCGTGGATGGCAACCTTTAAATGGGGAAGGCAGCCTTTAATCAAACAGTCAAACAAATGAATGCACAATTATAATCAAAGATAAGCATTCTGAAGAAAATAAACACTATTCTAAGATAATGTTTGTCAAAACAAGCTGAACTAAGCTGGGGGCATTGGAAGATTTTCCTAATAGATTAGATGGGAAGGAAAGAGATCCAAACAAAAAAAGACCATGAGCTTAAGGCCCTGTCCTGTATGGACCAGGGCAAGGATGAGAGTCTAAATAAGGTCACATGATGGACCAGGAGACTGAGGTGCTCAGTGGTACAAGGCGGGATGTAGAAGGAGAGAGGGCCAGACCCTACAGATCTTGGCAGTCAGGTCAAGGGCTCGGGTTTGGGTTTTGGGCAGAGTGTGTCATGAAAAGAGACAGGAAAGTCTTTTTTTTTTTTTTTTGGAGAGGTTTTTGCTATAGTGTGCGTGCGCTCGCTCACCAGAAAGACAGAAACAGAGAGACAGAAAGCGAGAAATCAATGCCCCAGGGGGCTGGCCACGCCTCAGTCCCTTTTCCTTCATTCTCATCTCGGGATCTTGAGCATGCATGCACATGTACCCAGCATGAGTTTAAGCCACCGGTTCCGGGACTCGAACTGTGGTTCACTACATGGGAGTCTAGTGACACAGCCATTACACCAACTGCTGGTTCTGAGACTGGGAAATTTTAAACTGGAAGATAATGTGAATTTCAAAGACCATACTGGGTAGCATGTGGACTGAAGCAATAGATACTCAGAAAGTTATATAAGAGAAAAAGAGACAGCCAAAAGTTAAGTTGGAGTCACACTGTAGAAGATTTTCAATACCAGAATGATGAGTATGACTTGATCTTGTGATTTTGTAAGAGAGAGAGAGAGAGAGAGAGAGAGGTTTCAGAGGGAATAAATGGTAGGATGTGACTCAAGCACATTTCTTTCTCTCCTTCCTCCCTTCCTTCCTTCCTTCCTTCCTTCCTTCCTTCCTTCCTTCCTTCCTTCCTTTCTTTCTTTCTTTCTTTCTTTCTTTCTTTCTTTCTTTCTTTCTTTCTTTCTTTCCTTCTTTCTTTCTTTTTCTTTCTTTCTTTTTTCTTTCTTGTGACCCAAACACATTTGTTTCAACAGAGAGTCTTCATTAATTATTGACAGAGTACCAAATACTCTTGCTCTCTGGATGTCTCAAAAACATAGATATAGGGCAAAAAAAGGAAAAACGTAGATGTAGGGCAAAAAGGAAAAACATAGATATAGGGTAAAAAAAGAAAAAACAGATATGGGGCAAAAAGGAAAAACGTAGATATGGGGCAAAAAAAGGAAAAACATAGATATAGGGCAAAAAAAAAGGGAAAACATAGATATAGGGCAAAAAGGAATGGAGAACTCCTCCCTACTTTATCCTCTTACTTTCTTTTCAGTTTATTCACCAAACTTTATTTAAATGTCGCTAATAAATGATACATGAAATATGAGGGGAAATATATTTTTCAAATGATTACAGACTCACAGGAAATTGCAAACTTTATAGTCCTTTGAGTCTTTCATGTAGCTTTCCCAGTGGTGAAACTTTAGTGTAATGTCAAAACCAAAATATTGACATTGGTACCATATTAATAACTAGGCTACAGTAGGTCTTATTTATTTTGTGTCTGTTTTTACCTCCACTTGCCTGTTTCTGGGGTAGATGCTCTATGCAGTCTGATCCCATGTGTAGGAGCACTGTCCCATCACCACAGGGGAATTCCCTTTGAAGTCACACCTATCCTACCACCCCCCATTCCTGTCATTGGGCAACCACTAATCTGTTCTCCCTCTACAGAATTTTGTCAACTGGAGAAAGCTATATAAAATGGAATCCTCCATTCTGAACCTTTTGAGATGGGCTTTTTTTTTTTTTTCTCTAGGCATAATAGCCTTAAATCCATCTAAACTGTTGCATAAATCAGTAGTTTGTTCCTTTTTATTGCTGAGTACTTCTTCATGGTTTGGATATATTAGAACTTGCTTAACTGTTCACCTGTTGAAGGACAGTTGTGTAGTTTCTATGTTTAGACTTTCCCAACCAACGCTGCTATGAACATTTGTGTGCAGGTTTTTATGTTAACAAAAGTCTTTATTTTTGAGGGGTAAATGCTCAAAAGTGCAATTGTTGGCTGTACTATTTTAAGTTCTCCCCAGTACTGTGAGAGAATTCTGTTAGTTTTCCATCCTCAACGACACTTGGTTTTATCATTATTTTTTATTTTAGTCATACTAACAGGCTTGTTTTTAATACTCCCTTTGGTTTTAATTTGCATTTCCCTAATGACTAATAATATAGTAAATCTTTTAGGGAATATTTTTAACTTCGCTTTTAAAATCAGAAGCCAAAGAGTTAACAGTGACAAGAAAGATAACATCTAAACGAGGAAAAAAAAATGATAAAAGAGAAACACTAAAGGGAAGAAACCCAGCTGTTTTATTAGAAAATAAAAAGGATGATAACACTATGTTAGATGTGTAAGGGTTTTATTCTAAAAATGCATTTGTGGGTTTGTATCTCTCGATTTGTAGAGAATGAATAGGTTGTGCCTGTAACTTTGAGAGAGATTAGCAATGACATTTGGATACATTTTAAAAGCTATGCTATTTTTATAACTGTGCTATATGAACCATTTCAGTAGAAATACCAGCTTCATGACTTCTTCCCCAAAGATTATTCATATTTTTTCAGCCGTGTAGTACTAAAATGCATACAGATTAAAACTAGTGCTTCTATGAAATAAGAACACGGGTATCTTCAAACATGATGGTTTGGTAATTAAAATTAAGTCGCTTTATAAACAATTTCCAGCACCCTTACTCACCAGGCTGAGGGGTCTGTACCTCTGACACATCCCCTCCTTCACACAGTTCCTATTTCAGAACTCTTCACATTCTTTAGGCAGTTTCTCTCAGTAGCAAAGGCCAAGAAAGTAATCCTTCCAGCCCTGATTATTTTCTTCCTGTGTCATACTCCTGACTTGGGCATGTAAGTAAAGGTTAATAAGAACAAACACCGGCCTCTTCAATGTTCAGTGTGATAGCCAACTTTGAGACTAATTCAAGAAAACATGTAAAACACACACATGCAACAGTCAATCTTATCACCTCACCTAACTCTCAGGCCTTTGTGTTAGACTCTGAATTTTAGGTGAGCTAAGAGTTAAGTTGTATTAGATACGGAGAAAGGCCAAGTGGTTTGTATCTTTTATGTTTCTCAGGAGTTTAAAGTTTAAGCCATTAAAAGTGTATTTGACATACATATTTCTTTATTAATTAAAAAATGCCTCACTAGGCCAAAAATGGTGGCACAGCAGTAGCACAATGCTCCAAGATGCTAGGGCCATATGGAAAGATCCCAGGTTTATGCCCTGAGGTCTCCCCACACACTGGGAACACATGGTCCTGGCTGGCTGAAGCCAGGGGTACATGGTGGCATGAAGACCCTATTGGGGACGCCTGTTTCTCTTGCTCTTTCTCTACTCCTCTCTGATGGAAGAAATAAGTATTTTTCAGAATGCTCCACCTTGATGTTAGGGACACAATTACTGATCAGATGTGGTGAGGGGTGACAGCTGGCTTCACAATTAGAATATAATATAGTTAGTATGATGGAAACAGGATGCTTTCAGTTCCTTGGAGATGAAAGAAAAAGATATCTCCCACTCTCGGGATTCACATAACTACAGTCCCATAGTCAAGAAGTCATGACACATGAGAAAGTCAGTAAGCAGACTTATTTTGGAGCTAACCTGAATTTCCACCTCTGTGGATGTTCCCTGAGAGAAAGCACATCTAAGTACATTAGCAACACGTCCCCTAGCCTTGAGTTGATGGTTATGAGCTCAGTTTTTAGTCCATATTTCCTTTTTCATCTTCATTGTTTTTAACCTGTCCCTGATGCAAGATTGTGGAAGCTTAATGACTAGTCAAGAGCTATTTTAAACTGTATTTAAAGGCAAAGCTTTTAAAACCATAAAAGTTCTTACTCCCAAAAGGGGCATGATATTCTGATTCTTCCAGATTTTGTACATCCAGAATTCCCACTTCCCATGATTGTGAAATACATTTGTAGCAGTTCAAATCTAAGTATCTGACCACATGGTGAACAATTCCTGTCAGCCTTTTGTCCTGATATAAGGTGTAAATCTCTTTCATCAGAGGTCCACATTGAACTATCCTCATTCTCTCTAGTTCTTCTGTCCCTATACCTGTCTTTAAGTGTGTTCTGTACAACTCTCTTTCACAGAAGGAAGCTTTCATATTTCACCTCAACTGATTCTGGGCCTTTTGGCTTGTCTCCTAGATGCCATCCAGTAAAGCATTGGAAAGCACGAGAAATGTCTGTCTCTGTCTTTCCTTCCATTACACTCTCTAACAAACCATGCTGTTAATGATTTGCTTGCAAGATTTATTAACTTTTTTAGCTTCACTTTACGTAGGGTAAGCATCACTTTTTCTTTTATATGGCCATTACCCTGGAAATAGGACCTATATACCTGATATAAAATAAGCAATGAATAATTTCCTGCATTTGAGTAAATATAGGAATGATTAATTTTTGTTTTCTTCACAGTGTCATTATATGATAAATGCTAAAAATGCATCAAATGTCAGGGCCAGCAGTTGGTGTGGTCATTCGTTGAGGTGCAGGACCCCACTTGGACCTTTGAATCCTGGACCTTTCAACTTGAAAATCATGCTGGGCATGTGTGCATGTGTGCCTAAAGGTCTAGGAGAAGAATAAAGGAGAAGGGATTGCGGCATGGCTATCTGCCTTGTGGGGTGATTTCTCACTTCTTTTTTCTCTTTTTTTCTTTCTTTCTTTTTCTTTTCTTTTTTTTTTTTTTAATTTGAGAGAGAGAGAGAGATTTTTACTATAGGGTGCATGCACTTGTCAGAAAGGCAGAGAGAGTGAGACAGAGAGACAGAAAGTGAGAAATCACCCCCCCCCCGCCAGGGGGGATGGCCAGGCCGCAATTCTTTCTCCTCCATTCTCCTCTTGGGATCTTGGGCACGCACACACACACACAAACCCAGCATGAGTTTAAGCCACCAGGTCCAGACCTCGACTACATGAGAGTCCAGCGACAGAGCCATTACACCAATTGCTAGTCCCAATTTCTCACTTTCTTTCTCACTGTCTCTCTCAGGCAAGCACACACTCCCTATAGAAAAAACCTTTAAATAGATGCATCAGATGTCTTAAAAACAAGTTAATGAATGAAAGGATGACTTTCTAAAGGCTAGTTTTTATTTTTATTTATTTATTTTTGTATATACATTCAATCACATTGTTTAATTTACAATGTGACCATTTCAATATGTGAACATTTCTCCCCAGTCCCGTTGATCAAAATATCTTCAAATGAAAACACAACACCTCCCCATCCCATCAATGCTCTACCTCCATATCCCTTCTCCAAATGTCCTTCGTTAGGCCCCACTCCTCCAGGCTAGTTTTTAGACAAGGCAATATAAGTGACTTCTATTAGATTTATTGTCAGTAAGTGCATGTATTCATACAGGACACAGGTATAAAACTCTAAAGACCTTCAGTATTTTGTTATGCTCTGAGGATGTAAAGATGATGAAAAAAACTATCCAAGCTTTTGAGAAGCTCAAGTGCTGTAGGTGTAGTTGGATGAAGATTCATTCATGTTATACTTAGATGTACAAAGCATCTACACTTTCTTTATAGCCTGCAAATTCATGGTGAACCTTCCTCCAGACACCCTCCAGCTGGCTATATAGCAATGCATGAAGGAAGAAAAAGACTGGTTAAAACTTGCCAATCTCTTCTAGGTTAAAGGATTTATTGGGATAGTTCAGTTGCTTTTGGACAAATGCCCACCCTCTCAGATTTCCCACCCTCCATACTCATTTCTGAGATGACATATGGTTTTTCTGGGGGTTTGTGGAACCTGTTGTCTCCTGCTGGTCCTATTAATGCCCATATTGGGTCTCTCTGCCCCAGCAATCACTTCTCACTGACTGCCTCCCTTATCCCCCACCCACGATTCTCATTGATACTGTGCAACCCACCCCCGATATATGCCTACGAATGCATTTGGTCTCCAGTCTTGGTGTTCCCCATCACATGGACAATACCCTTCTCTCCCCCAGCATCCCGCCCCTGGTGAGCCAGATTGTATCCCTTCACAGAGCTTTCTGACCTCTGGAGCTCTTCCAGTAACAATGGGGCCGAGCAGGATTCTGGAAGCTGCAATGCTCTGCCAGCCACTTTTCCTCCAGTGTTCTGTGATGTGCCCCCTTTGCTTGGTGTGCTTCTATCCTAGAGGGAAACCAATATTGGGCTTTCAGTTTCCCCTCAAACTATTTAACATTCATTCTACTCTTTGGGACTTCTAACCACAAAGGACATCTCCAAGTGTATAGGTCTCAACACTTGTTCTCTTCAGTCCCACTATTCCACTATCAGGACTTAGAGAGAGACACACTCCCTCTTCCTCTCTGAATGGACTTCCTTGTCCCCCATCCTTCTTCCAGGGACACCAAGCTTCCTGGTCCAGCCTTAAGCAAGGAAGGGACAACCCTCCACATGTTGGAAAATACTCTGATATAGTTGGCCATATAGATTTTTGATATGTTGGAAAAAAAGAACTGAAGAATTTAGAATTTCTTCTCTCTCTAGACCTTTCCTTGCTCAAGAAATCAAGAAAGTCGGTTTTCTAATTTTATCCTATTAATGATTTGCTCTCTATTTCCATGTGACTCAGATTATAGATAGATGACTATCTGGGACATGATTTAAGGTGGGGAATTAAATTTCCAAAATTTTATTCCTGTTTTTCTGGAAGACAGATCAGCACACAAATGACAAGGCAGCAGAAAAGGTAATAAAATGGAGCTATTCACTAACCCACGGAATGTGGAGGAGTGGCTGGCTCTACCCATGCCAAGGAGGGTTCCAGAGATGTGAGTAGAGCCTGTAAACCTAGGTTTTCTTGACAATATGAATCTGACAGTAAAGCAGGGCTGCTTGGTTCCCTGGTGATTTTCAGCTCTAGTGGTGCACACAGGTTATAAATGAGATGCCCTTACTTGTTTGTTTTCTGTCTCTGAAGCATCAGTTTTCTCACCTAAAAAATAATTTAAAAAAAAAATCAGAACAAAACAAAAATAAACCCTGCCTTTCCTGTAATCATGAGGCCAGTGACTCTCTATGCGCGCTGCAACAAAAAGAAAGCAACACACAGAAATGTGTTCTATTCTGATTCTGCCACCATCTCCTACTGTAGTCTTGACTTCCTCCCCACTGAAGTCCCTCTGTTCTTCCTATAAATAGACCTTTCCACACTGCACCTACTGGTCTTGCAACATTCTCAGCCTTGTCTGAGATTTCATATGACAGTCAGTCAACCAAGCTGGAACGCCCACAACCTTAGCATTGCCTTCAATACATACTAGATGCTCAATAAATGCCAGCTCCTCTTATTTTCCTATCTTTCACTTCATGTTATCTTTCCATTGATCCAATTTAAGAAAAAATAATAAAGATACATTTGCCTAAATCATTCCCATCCTCTCTCACATTCTCCCTCCTATCAAATTTAAGAGAAATGGTGAATTTCACAATTGCATGTAGAATGACCTATGTGCAGAGACTTGCTTGAATGGGAGAAAGTTCAAAACCCCACATTCCAATTAGCTTTGCCACTGAATGATTACTGTGTCACTAAGGGTGAGAATATTTGCCTCTCAGTAGATTAATGAGGTTACTGCTAGGTACAAACAAAATTCTTCCAACCCACACTGTTTAGGAGTAAAATTATGAAGGGAAATTGTACAAGTGAGTATGGTAATATCTTATTTGGAAATATGTTCTCCCAGTACCAGGAGCTAAACAAAGCTGAAAGCCCTGGAATGCTGTTGCATGACATGTAAAATTTTTCTTGTGGTGCAGATATACCGCCTTCTATGCAATGAATATGTTCCAGAAATAACATAGTATCTTCAAATACATTTGTGTGATTTTTAAAATCATACTAGGTAATACACCAGAGTGTGTCTTATACATTAAAAAATCATTGTGTACTCTAAATAATAACTCATATTTCTTTCTTTTTTTTCGTACAAACACTGAGTTTGTGAAAAGTGGAACACTCACAGAGTCCAGAACTACAAATCAGAGTTTTGTATTTAAATGTTCAGAGCTAGTGGCCAAATTGCTTTGCCTGGAATATTTGGTGAATAAGGTGGTTAGGGCAGACAGAAAGACGCAGGAAGTCCATCCTTAGATTTCCCCAAGCCATTTTTGCACTCACACAGACTGATCTGTAACCACTAATACTAATAGACCTTCAAGCATGGAGGCCCCTCTACAGAATACAGTTAGTGGAATTGTGGGTGGATGAAAGTACCAAATAGAGAGTTTTAATCAATGTTTCATTGATTTTAAGTAAGAAATTGCAAATAGATTTAGTGAGCGTTTCTAGTTGTGTAGTATATGTAGTGTGTGTGTGTGTGTGTGTGTGTGTGTGTGCGCGCATGCATGCACACGTGCTCATGAAAGAGAGAGGGAGAGGAGAGACAAAGCTAGAAAGGGCAAGAGACAGAAACAAAGATAGGGATAGACAAATAAAACACAGTATTCAAAAACCAAAAGATTTTTTAAGTTCACTTATCTCTTTCATGTGAGAGAAAGAGACAGGCACCCCCAACAGGCTCTTCACACCACAGTCACTCTCAGCTTCACAGCCTCAGCCAGCCAGGATCATGGGCACATGTGTGGGCCTAGCGTGTACAGGGAGATCTCAGGACATGAACCTGAGGCCTTGGCATCCTATGGCCTTGACATCACAGAATTACCTCTGCATTACCTCTGTGCCACTGTGGATGAAAAAAAAAATTAATAGCCAAATAAATAAATATTTTAAAAAGTCAACTGTTTCTTTATTTTGGAAATTTATGAATTATATGTCTTGATAAAAAAAAAAAAACTCCAATCAAATTTTAAAAACTCAAAGCATTTCAGTTAACCATGTGCTCTAAGATCTTGCCAGTTAAGGTGTGCTCATTGACTAAATGTGTTTATTTGGCCTTTATAAAATGACTTTTATAAATAGGAAGTCTTTTGATAGTAATTTAGAGTCACATTTTATTCCAAATCATCCTCCCTGCATTTAACCAAGGAAAATTCTATAAATAACATCATTGATAATTTCCCATCATTTTCTCTAGGTAATTAATTCCTGATTCCTGAAAAATTAAACATATTCAATGAGATACATGAGGAAGTTAAACATTTTCTGTGTTGAATATAAGATTTGAGGATTTTTTTAAGGCAATAATCCAGTTTGGGCTCATTTTAAAAAACGGTAATATATTGTAAAGTGGATTTAATTAGAGAATACAATAAGAAAAGATAATGAGTTTGAAAGAACTAGTTTGTAAATAATAGCTTCTATAATTAGGCAATGTAACATGAGAATTAAGAAATAAGCAATTTCAAAATGATATCATTAGAAATATCTTTATATAGAAGAATTCTCTTTACTTTTAAAATAAAAATGTCCTTCAAGCAATAACAATATTTTGCTATGTAAGACATAAACAAAGTGGTTTAATAAACATAGAAAAAATTAGACATCTAAGCTTATATTATTCTTTGAAATGCTTGTCTCTTAATAGACACTTATTCCAATGTGGCTATCATTGTTCAGAATTCAGAATATTGTAGAATTTCTCCTTAATTCTCCTTCAGAACCAATTTTAAGTCACCCAAATTTCTTTATAATTTATTCTTTCTTTGAATCTAGAAAGCATTATCTGGTTTATTTCAGTACATTGGTTCTTTTCAAGTGATAAAACCTACCCTTAACGAAAGAGCAATTGCTTCTATTAAGGATATTCCAATGACTGCCCAGAAGGCAATTTTGAAGAGTTCAAACTATTTTTGAATGAGGAGAGTTTCATTAAAATATACCATGACCTTCCAAAGTGACTATCTTGAGTGATAACCTTGTTTAGATTAATGAATTCCTGTGCGTTACAGAAGATTAGATAGGTAAACACCTGCATGCCCTGCTCAGTAAGTAGCAATTTTCTTCTTTCCAAAAAAAAAAAAAGAACTCATTATGAAGGCATATCTTTCAATAGGCATAAACAGAGGAGCTGGTAGTAGGCAAAATAATGGCCTTCTGATGGTATCAATGCCCTTATCTCTATATTAGATAAATATGTTACTTTACATGACAAGAGAGATTCTTTCAGACATAATTAAATTAATAATGTTGAAATGGTGAGATTATCCAGAATTACCTGGATGACTCCACTGTAATCATCAAAGTCCTTTGAACCAAAAGGTAGGAGACAGAGTAGGAGGAGATGTGATACTGGAAGCAGAGGTCAGAGAGAGATGTGAAGGTGGAGGAAGGGATCACAGTCAAGGAATAAAGGCAGCCTCTAGAAGTCAGTAAAGGCAAGGCAAGGGATTCCATCATAGAGCCTCCGGAAGGAAGGCAGCCCTGCCAACACCTGGATTTTAAGATGTCTAGTGTAGGGTAATAAGTGTTCGCTGTTTTAAATGATGAGGTTTGTGTTCTTTTTTAAAAAAGAAATTATTTTATTCAACTTTTTTTCATGATTACTTTTTAATTTTACCAGAGAAAGAGGGAGAGGGAAAGTGAAAGAGCAAGCTGCCAGGTCGGGGATTCAAACCACAGTTGACCATGTGGCAATCTAGTCTAGCACCCTTAACCACTGTAACACCTACCAGCCTCTGGGGTCATTTTTATATAGCAACAATAGAAAACATACACTTGGAGGCAACTTTTAATTCCTTCCTGCCTGCTATCAACTGAATGTGTCTCTGCAAAATTCCTATGTTAAAATCGTAACCCAATGTGATGCTATTTGGAGGTAGGATCTTGGGGAGGTGATTAGGTCATTAGGGTGGAGCCTGTATGAATGGAATTAGTGCCTTTATACAGGATCCTGTTGCCTTCCTTCAATTCTTCCACCATATTTGGACACAGTAAAAAGACACCCAGCTATGAACCAGAAAGTGAGTTCTCACTCAACACAATTTTCTGATACTTTGACTTTAGACCCTCAGCCCCAGAGCTGTGCATGATAAATTTCTGTTGTTTATAAACGACCCAATCTATGGTATTTTGTTATACACAGCCCAAATGGGCCAAGAGAGTACTTCCCAGACAGATTTGGAGGCACCATCTTTTGAGTTCTTTTATCCAAAAAGAACCAGAAACATGGGTACAATGTAGGTTTATCTTGTTCATCCGTGCTTGTGTTCCATTGTAAGGAAACAGATCCGGCTTGGAGCTGTTTCCTCTTTGCGGTTACAAACCAGGTCGGGGATTCAAACCACAGTTGACCATGTGGCAATCTAGTCTAGCACCCTTAACCACTGTAACACCTACCAGCCTCTGGGGTCATTTTTATATAGCAACAATAGAAAACATACACTTGGAGGCAACTTTTAATTCCTTCCTGCCTGCTATCAACTGAATGTGTCTCTGCAAAATTCCTATGTTAAAATCGTAACCCAATGTGATGCTATTTGGAGGTAGGATCTTGGGGAGGTGATTAGGTCATTAGGGTGGAGCCTGTATGAATGGAATTAGTGCCTTTATACAGGATCCTGTTGCCTTCCTTCAATTCTTCCACCATATTTGGACACAGTAAAAAGACACCCAGCTATGAACCAGAAAGTGAGTTCTCACTCAACACAATTTTCTGATACTTTGACTTTAGACCCTCAGCCCCAGAGCTGTGCATGATAAATTTCTGTTGTTTATAAACGACCCAATCTATGGTATTTTGTTATACACAGCCCAAATGGGCCAAGAGAGTACTTCCCAGACAGATTTGGAGGCACCATCTTTTGAGTTCTTTTATCCAAAAAGAACCAGAAACATGGGTACAATGTAGGTTTATCTTGTTCATCCGTGCTTGTGTTCCATTGTAAGGAAACAGATCCGGCTTGGAGCTGTTTCCTCTTTGCGGTTACAAAAATGCCAATTCTCCTTATACTGCCTAAATAGGCTCCTAGAAACACTTTGGTGTCATCTGCCTTACATAGACACAGAAAAGCATGTATATGCTTTTACCAAGTCCATTGACAGAAGTGCTTGTTTTGAGTCAGCCACTACACAAAATTCACCTGCAGTAAATGGTTAAAGTAGGAGAATGTCCTTGCACTTAAAAATAGAAAAAGAAAAAAATGTATGTAGTCTGCTTTCCTTGGCAGTGCATTTGGGGAGAGATGTTTTTTTCATAAATCAGTAAAAGCCTATGAGCTGCTTTAAGACTGAAGAGAATTTTTTTTTTAATGTTTTGCTATAGGGCATGAGTACTTGCTGGAGAGAGATTGAGGGAGAGAGAGGGAGGGAGAGAGAGAGAGAGAGAGAGAGAGAGAGAGAGAGAAAGGAAAAAGAAATAAACACCATCCCAGGGAGTTGGCCATGCCACAGTCTCTTCTCTTCCATCTTCCCTCAGGAATTTGAGCATGCACACATACCTGGTATGCTTTTCAAGCCCCTAGGTCAAGACTCCAGCCATGCAGTTGGCCATGTGGGATCCAGCTGTCTTAACCACCACACCATCTGGCTGTCCCTGAAGGGAACAATTTCAAAGTTGTTGAGACTTTCTAAGACTCAGTGAGAATTCATAGAAACACTAAGATCTGAGAAAATACCTTAAGTTATTTTTATATCTCTTTTTCCTTTTTCTCCATCTTGTTTGTATCTTCTGAGTTGGAGCCATTTCCAATTCAAGAGCTTTTGAACTGAAAGAG
>NW_006160076.1:1798841-1832173 GCF_000334495.1 Tupaia belangeri chinensis | reverse complement strand
AGAGTGTGAGTGGTTATTTTCTGGGGCTATTAAGTAGGGTATTTTCTGGGGCTATTAAGAATAGTTTAGGAGCTGTGATACCGTCTAGGCCAAAGAATGACAGCTGAATTAGAAATGCACAGAGCATGCATCTTTAGTTCATCACAGAAATCATCTCAATAACTATATATATAGTACCAAGTATCTCAGGGACAAATCTCCCCAAATAGTTCAGAGAAATAGAAATGACTCATTGCTTCATTTGTTATTCATTTACTCAACATCTAGTATCTGCCAGGCAAAAGAATAAGCCCCTTAGGACTTTGTCTCAGATATCACCTTGTCAGTGAGTTCCCTGGCCATCCTGTTTAAAATCATTACCTCCCACGCTGTTTCATACTCCCTATCCTTTCTCCTGTTTTAGTTTTCTCCATTGTTCTTATTACCATTGAGGTACTATGTGTTTTATTTATCTGTCTCATCCTACTTAAGATTACAAATGTCATAAAGACAAGGAATTTTTTTTATTACTTTCATTTTTAAGTTCCTAGGATAGTGCCTAGCAAATATGAGGTACTCCATAAATATTTTTAAATGATTGAATAAAATACTCATAGGGACCTTAGTGAAGGCCTTAGCTTCAGAAGGTGAAAGTGAGCAGAAAAGAGAAATATTTCTATCATTTTTTAAAAAATATGTATTTAATTATTTATTTATTCATTCATTTATTTCGACTTGACCAGACACACACACACACACACACACACACACACACACACACACAGAGAGAGAGAGAGAGAGAGAGAGAAAGCGAGAAAGCAAACAGCCAGGTCTGGGACTCAAACCATGGTTGGCCTTGTGGGAGTGTCCAGCGCCTTAACAACCACTCCACGTGCTGGTCCCGAAATATTCTTATCTTTATGGAAGGTAATTATGTTTTAACATGGGAAGTACAGTTCAGCAATACAGAGATCTATGGGAGCCTCAGAGAGAGCACCTAATCCAGTCTTAGGGACCCAGAGAGGGCTTTCTGGAGGAAGTATTGCCTAACCTGAACTCTGAAACACGAGTCTGGGTGGACCAGGCAAGGGGAGGCAAGGGAGGAGGGCCATGAGAACTCCAGGTTGGGGAAAATAGCATGTGCAGAAAAATGAGTCAAGAAAGATCTTGGCATATTAAGGAATGAAAATGTTTCGGCGTGGAGTTTGTTGTGTTCTATTTTTATTTTTTATATTTTTATTTCTCTGTTTATTGTGGTAAGAACCCTTACCACTCAGCCTCCAAACAAAATTTTAAATGCATAACACAGTATTTCTGTATGTTGTACAACTAAGCATAATGTTGTACAACAGATCTCTAAGATTGTTTCTCTTATGTGACAGCACAGAATCTGAAGGAAGATGCAGACCAAGAGAGAGGTAAGAGTTAGCTAGTGACAACTCACAGAGGAACTTGTAAGCTGCAATAAGGAGTTTGGGCTTAATTCCGAAGGTTTCTAGTGTGGAAGTAACTTGAAGAGATTTGCAGTTTAGAAAGTTCCTTCTCGTGGTCTGACAGGAAACAGCAGATGAGATAGGACATATAAAAAGAGTCTAAAGAAATTTACGTGGCTAAAAAGACAGCACTTGGCAACTTACCTCATATTGTGGATAAAGAAGAAGAATCAATCCATGTTTTATTCACTCAAGTGCTCAGCAAATATTTATCAAGCCTGTATTACTGTATACACTTTTCTGTGGTGGTAGACATATAATATGAAGAAGAGTATTTTTTACCTTTATGAAGTTTCCTTTCTAAGGTCTACTTGGTATTTGTTTTCTGCTTCTCTGGCTGAAAGCTGAGGGAGTGAAGTATGCAGAAATAGGAGGAAGAAAGTTCCAAGCAAAGGGAACAGTGTAAAAGTGAAGACCTTGAGCATAGCATTTTTTGAGTGAATGAAGTTACTAGAGTAAGAGATTAAATTGAAGACATTAAGGAGGAAAATAGAAAGGTATACCAAAAATGGGAAAAAGAAATGGGGTATTATTTATTGAAGATAACTTTATAGTATTATCAAGTGGACTGGGGAGAAATTCACACATGTTGGAATATTCACTTTGCAAGCTAAATAATGTGATCGAATGTATAAAAGAGCTTGAAATAAAAAAATAAGAGATTAAATTGAAATGAAATAGGTAGCAGATTATACAAAGGGACTTCAAAAGTTCATGGAAATATGAAATTAAGTGCAGGTTTATTTTGGTGCAAAAGTTTGAAGTCTATGCATAGGCTTTCATAATATGCATTTTTCATTAACTTTTTGAAGTCAAGGAAATAAGTTTGGATTCTTATTTTCTTTGGAAGCTCGTTAGATGTATAGAGCCAGGGATTGACGTAATCTAGTTTATATTTTTATAGCATCATAGTTGCTTGTAAAGGACTGGCTGTAAGGAGAGTGGACAGGGTTACATAATCAGGAGCATAATCAGAAAGATGATGATGACTTAAAGCTAGGGGCTGACTATGGAAGTGGCTAGAGGTGGCTGGATACATTTAAAAGATAAAGTCCACAGGATTTTCTAATTATTTGTCTGGAGATTGGGAGAAGCTGGAAAGAAAAAGGAGTCAAGAATGAGTCCTTAGTTACTGGCCCAAGACACTGAGTGAATGGTTCTGCCATGTAGTGAAATGAAAAAAATTACAGAAGAGAGTATGTGAAGCAGAAAATAAAAATTCTTCTCTGGTCATATAGATAGGAACTTCTTGTTAGACATCCAAGAAGAACTTGTTATAGGTGGCTGGGTGTATGTGTCCAGAGTGCCACAGAGAGATAGGGACTAGGATTATGAATTTAGAAATCATTCTCATATAGTTGGTGCTGAATGTCATGGTCTGATTAGATCACAGTGGAGTGAGTATAAATAGAAAAAAGACTGAAAACTGAGCCATGAGGACACCAACATTTAGAGATAGGGGAAATTAGGATTAGAAGGAGAGGCCTATGTGATAAGAGGAGACCCAGAGACTGAGGCATGTCCTCAAAGCCAACTCAAGGTGTTTCAGAAGGGAAGACTGACCTATGGATGTCAAGGGGGTTAAGTAACTGCTGGGTCATCAGAAAAGTCATGAGGTATTTTCTATGGAAAAGTCATGAGGTATTTTCTATTTTTACATAGAAAATACCTCATGACTTTTCCAACAACCTAATAATCACTAATGGTCCCATTCATATAGGAAAGAATCCTGGGAGGAGGAACAATCTGGGGACAAAGGTAAGAGTCATGTTTGAGGCCTGCTGAGCTGCAGGCAGTTCTTGGTACATTCACATCAGACCAGCTGGTGGTTTACATGGCTCTGGAGTTAGGAGACTGATCCAGATTTGAGATGTAGGTTTAGAAGCCATCACCATAGAGAGTATTTTTAAATCCAGAACAGTAGGTTAAATCATTCTGGGTAAATATGGAGTAATGAGAAGAGAAAATATGGCAGCTTGAGACACATTTAAGAACAGTTCCAGGAGCCTGTATATCAGGATTCCATAAAGGAGTCTGAACAGGAAGCTTGAGCATTGGAATGAAGGGTGGGAGTGGAAGTGTAGCAGATTAAGAGCACCAAAAGCAGGAGGAAGTGTCAGATTCTGCATTGAGTAAGGTGAGGGATAAAATTATCTTCTTGGTTCAAAAAATGGGAAATGTGTTTTTGAGCAATGTTGATGGTGTTTGGGGAACAGAAGCAGATTGTACTGAGCTCAGGTGTTGAATGGATGTTGAAGAGATGGAACCACTGGTTGAATCAAACTCTTTTCAAGATGTTTAGAAGAAGAGGGAGGTTGATAGCCAAGGTCTGGCATATATAGAATGTTGGGGGGAAAGTAAGAGAGAGAGAAAGCGCCAAGGACCGAAACCCTCAGGCACGCCATTTTTGAGGGACAAAAAGAATGCAATGAGTTCACCAAGAGACAGAAAGAAGGACAAGAAAGGTAGGAAGGAAAAAAAAAATACAGATAAATCAGGAGAGGAAAGATTCGCATAGAAAATGGTTAGTAATACCAGATGCTACAGAGAGGTTAAGTAAGGTGAGAAGTCAGAGGATGGCATCACAGAAGAGTGGTAATGTGCTGCTCAAGGGAAGCCAGATCCCACATGGTGACAACCATTCATAACCCTGACTTCATCAGCTTAAAACAGATCGGGTCTCTCTCTCTCCCTCTTTCTCGTACATGCATACACTCTATCATGAATAAAGAAAAAAAAGTCAAAAGCAACCACACGTTTTATCTTTGGTGATCATGGCAAAGGGAGCTGTCAGCGTTGCTGCATAACTTGAGGAAGGAATGGGGCCAAGATACCAGAGGCAGAGGCTGTAAAGCAATCTTTTAGGATGTCTGGCTGTGAAGAGGGAAAGATAAATAGCTATAGGGCAATTGGGTTCAAGGAAAAAAGAATGAAAAGCCAGGACAGAAGTGGAATAGTAGCTGGAGCAAGCTCCCAGAGGAGGAAGGTGCCAAAGAACAGAGGGCAGAGTCGCTTTCACTGCCAGGCAAATCCTTACAGAAGGGAATCAAGTGTCAACCTTAGCAGAAAAATGTATGTTCACGGGCATGGTGCATTTGGACCTAGGAGTCAAGTGTTTGTCCACTCTGGTATCCCCCACATCTATAGCAATGTTGGACACACAGTAGGCTTTCAAAATATCTGTTGAATGAATAAATAAATAACTACTATGAGGTGATGAAAATCTGGCTTTGCCTCATATATATATATATATTTTTTTTTTTTGAGAGGTTTTTGCTACAGGGTGCGTGCACTCACCAGAGAGACAGAAAGCGAGTGAGAAATCACCCCCTGAGGGGATGGCCACGCCACAATCCCTTCTCCTCCATTCTCCTCTCGGGATTTTGGGCACACACGCACAAGCGCCCGGTGTGAGTTTTAAGCCACTGGGTCCCGGATTCGAACCATGGTTGACTACATGGGAGTTCAGTGACATAGCCATTACACTAACTGCTGGTCCCTATTTATTTATATTTTAACAAAAACCTGGAATGGTGAGTTAGATCAGAATTAAACTCCAAGAAATACAAGATGTTTTTCTCTAGCTTTTGAAATGGTTTCTCCTGCTGTTTTCATGCTGGGAGAAATCAAAAGTAATGCAAAATTAATGTGGAATTAATATTTTATCAGAAAACTTTCATTTCCTTCAGTATGCGCTTTGAGATGTTTACTTGCTTTAATGTTATTGTGAATGTTCTTATGTTTATGAATTCTATAAATAAGAAATACAAGTTAGGGCTTGGCTGACTTGAGGCAACCACTTCTCCAGAAATCACTCAAGATATGGCTACATAGTATCAGAAACCCATCACAAAAATTCAATTTTAATTCTCATATACTTTGTCTTATAACCTATACTATTCTTTAATATAAAAAAAATGCAGAGAAACATTCTACCAGTGATCTTTTTCCAATAGCTTAGGGGTCTTCTCTATCCTACAGAGCTCTCAGTGTAAGAGATCACACAGTCTGTTAGACTGAGCTGAGATGGATCCAGCCCAGACCACTGTTTTCCCTTTAATACCCAACTTCTCCTCCACCTGGACCTCATTACTTAAGCTTATGTTGTATGAGGAGAACGGGAGACTAGGGATCCCATCCCGGCTCTGACACTACTGTGTGACTGTAAGGAAGTTGCCACTATCTTTAGAACGTTCTTTCTTCAGCTATAAAATGGGAAAAGTAAGAATCTATCATGGTGCCTGGCATACAGTAGACATTCAAAAGATGTTCCTTCCTTGCTATCTACTTTTGGAATCTGGCTTGATGACAATCAGAATTTATTCTTAGGGCTGATTAAAGCTCTGGTGATGTCCAATGCTGCTCACCCTAAGGGACTTGTCCTCTGGGACAACTCTGCTCTCATCTAAGGCAGAGTTCCCTGAAACAGAGCTTGAGAGCTGATGTCTAATTATCTGTATCTTCCAGTCACCTAGATTTCTAAGTACTTGTCCCAGATTTTCAGTGCATAGCAATGTCCTTTTTTTCTTTCTTTCTTTTTGTCTTTGAGAATTTAAGCCAAAAGAGTAAAGTGAATATGCTTGAGCAACGAGGAAGGTCCAATGGCTGGCACAAAGGGATATGTAAACCTCACACATTTAAATCTGTACCAGTAGAAAAAAGCAGTTTGGTGAAAACTCTTTCTAAACCCTGAAAATAGGATAGTTCCTGAAACTTGGCTATCATCATCAGCCCAGTGACTTATTTTATTAGTTTGGATCTCTCAGGCAGCAAGGTAGAAACATGGCTTCATCCAATATAAATATTTTAAGATAGTAAAACCTAAACATTAAACCCTAAAAAGCATGGTATTGGGGAAAGGATGTTATGAATAAAATGGCCCTGGGAAGGAAAAAAGTCTGGGAGGGAAAGCTCTAAGGGGATCAGTGGCTTTCACCAGAAAAGTCTGTTCCAGATAAAGGTACTACTGCCTGGTGTTATATTTCTGTTTGGATTTTCAAGCACCTCCAAGATGACTACATATCTAGACCAGGAAATTAAAATGGTTATTGATAGAATGTGAATTTACATTTCCCAAACTTCATTCTACTCTCTTCAGCTGGACTATTAGCTTAAAGAGGACTTTTGTTTTGTGTGTGTGTGTGTGTGTGTGTGTGTGTGTGTGTGTATAACTGAAGTTTGTCTTTTTAAATACCCTTGTCTGTTCAAGCTTCAGTTTTACTCACTAGAGATGAATTTATAATACATGTCATTTTTAGAAGGAAGGGAGAAATGCCAATTAGAAGCAGAGGAAGAGAGAGTAGGGACATGTTCTCTTTCCCGGAATCACCTGTGAGTTGCCTCAGGTTTAGCCTCTAACAGCTGGGCCATGTGAGAAGAGATTTTTCCTGGTGAATAGCCAGAGGGGAGCTTTAATGAGGAGCTGAAGGATGGTGAAGGGGTCTCTTTGGGACAGATAGTACTTTTCTGAAAGAGGTATGAGGTCACCTCATTATGCTCTGCTGGAATGGGAGCAAGTTTTCTCATTCAAAGATAACCATTGTTAATATTTTATTCTTACAAAATCTGATTTTCTTCTTGTAGAAATTTGTATGCTTAATATTATGACTTGTAGATTCTTAATCAATAAACTAACTTTCACATGAATGTATACAAGGTATGAAGATACTTGAAAAAGTTTGTGGGGAAATGGATTAAAATATTTTGCTACAAAAAATTTTAAATCCATGCAGTTTTTTCATAGCACTCATTTTTCTTGAACTTTCTGAAAACTCCTCTTACGTCACCTAAACCAAACATGGTTTTAAGGGAATGAAGAAGGACTCCTTCTGTTCTCCAGTGATACCCCTCAGATCAGGGAAGACTTCTATTCCATCCAAAAGCTGAAAGAATCGGAGAAAACTTTCCATTCCTGAACTGCTTCACCTCAAAAGTAAAAGAGCTAAGTTCTATTCCAACAGAAGACTTCACCACTTGGTGAGATTTGATGTTTTAAAACAAATAAACAAACAAACAAAACAAAGGAGAAATTAGAATGTTCTATTACTGCCTGCTTTATGGATTGGTAAGGACTGTCCCTTCAGGAATGATTCCTGAGATATGGTTCAAGACCGGATGACTATTCTCCACAGATCTGGGAAGTAGAAAGCAACACTTTCTTCTCCCATCCAGGTCTGGGTTAGTCAGGTGGTGTTTGATCTCCATTTGATTCCTTGGGTCTTTTAGATAAACCATGGGAAACTGCCAATGTTCAACCAATTTGACCTACAGAAATGGCAATTTTAAATGAATCAGGCTATTAGATCCAAAAGGAGAAAAGTAACTAATTTAGAACCACAAGCATTCAAGATTATGGGGGCGGGGGGGGGGAGAACAGTGTATCTGACATTTTAGACACAAAAGACAGCCTCTGGATACATTTGATTAGAATAGAAACAAAGCTAAAGCTTTTCTGAAGACTGTTAAGGACTATAAATTGAAGATAAAAAACAAACCATGCTGAGTTTTTAGGTTTATAAGCACAAAATGGGAATACTATTGAGTTTCTTGTGATGCCTGTTCTTAATTTGCAGAGCAATTTCCCCATCTTAGTTACCTAGATTTCTTTCTCATCCACATCCATGTTATAGGGCATATAAAAAAAAACAAACCTTAAAATACCATGATATATTAATACAATGATGCTCTGATTTTTTTCTAAGCTCATTTATTTTTTTCTTCCTTCCATACATGAGAGACAGAGACAGAGGTTAGGCACTACCAACAGGGTCTTCATGTTCTAATCTTCCCCAGCCTCAGCCAAGTCAGGATCTCAGGCAGGCTTATCATATTCAGGGAGACCTTGGATCCTGAACCTGGGATCTTTTCATGTGGGTCTATCTAGCATAACTGAACATTGCATTACCACCGTGCCAACATCTGGCCCTCTCTATCTTTCCTCACAGGTTAAAGTCACTCTTTGAAAGGTGTAAAATCTAAGTCTCAAATTTGACCTTTTAGTAGAAATCACTTCCTACTTCTATGGAAAAAAGTAGCTCTTCGGCTTTTTTCTGCACCTCTAGGTAAAGATACTCAATAGTCATCTTTTTATTTTAAAAAGAATTATTTATTTAGTTTTATTTGTTGTTGTTATTATTATTATTATTATTATTATTATTATTATTATTATTATTATTTGAGAGACAGACAGAGAGAAAGGGAAAGTAAGAAAGTAAGCTGCCAGTTCTGGGACTGAAACTATAATCAGTCATGTGAGAGTCCAGAGCCTTAACCCCTATGCCACCTGCCAGCCCCGCTACTCAATCTTTATAAAATAACATGAATTTATTTATACTTTGGATTGATTTGATAAAAGTCTGCATGACCAACTTAAAGGAAAAGTTAATAACAGGCTAAAATAGAACATTTATTTTATATGCTATATAACTACCTACATTTCCTATTTTTAATAGTATGAACAAAAACTCACTGTCCTATTTATCTGACATTAACACCACAGTTCTCCTTTTGAAAGTACAAGTTATGGGGACCAGCAGTTGACATAATGGCTATGTCGCTGGACTCCCATGTAGTCGACCGCAGTTCGCGTCCCGGACCCGTTGGCTTAAACTCACACCAGGCGCATGTGTGTGCGTGGCCAAGATCCCAAGAGGAGAATGGAGGAGAAGGGATTGCGATGTGGCCATCCCCCCTTGGGGGATGATTTTTTTACTTTCTGTCTCTCTGTCTCTGTCTTTCTGGTGAGTGCACTCACCCTATGGTAAAAACCTCTCCAAAAAAAAAAAAAAAAGTACAAGTTATACATAATTGACATTTTCTAGTCTTAACTATAATAACTACAAATGTTTAAATTCAATGTGATGTTCTATAGGAATTTGGAAAAAGATGTGTCCCAAAAGTTTTTATTTTATGTTTGACAATGAGCTAATGAATGAAAACTCCAGGAATTATTTTAAATAGAGCAGGAAGGAGTGAAAAACAGAAACTATTACAGTAAATTTCATCCTCTGTCTTTCTGGTGAGTGCACTCCCCCTATGGTAAAAACCTCTCCAAAAAAAAAAAAAAAAGTACAAGTTATACATAATTGACATTTTCTAGTCTTAACTATAATAACTACAAATGTTTAAATTCAATGTGATGTTCTATAGGAATTTGGAAAAAGATGTGTCCCAAAAGTTTTTATTTTATGTTTGACAATGAGCTAATGAATGAAAACTCCAGGAATTATTTTAAATAGAGCAGGAAGGAGTGAAAAACAGAAACTATTACAGTAAATTTCATCTAGAAGAAAAGAAAACATGAGAATAGCTAAGATAATTTGGAAAAAAAAAATGAGTAATGGAATGAATTTGACTTAGAAGACATTAAAAAAGTATTTGTAAAGCTACAGCAGGTAAAACATGATATTGTGATAAAACAACAGGATATTGTGATAGTATGGTAGATGACATGCCCTAAACAGATCATACAATATACGATATACATGATACAGAAAACATTACAGACTAATTAAAATTACTTGCTGATTATTCAGCAAATACAAGGAGAACGTTGGCTATAATGAGAAGCAAGATAGATATTAACTTAAATTCCTACAAAAGGTATTACAGATAAATTAAAAATTTTAAATGTTAGAAAATAAATCATAAATAGCTAAAGAACATATAGATACCTACTTCGGTTTTGTTGTTGTTGTTGTTGAAAGAGAGATTTTTGCTATAGGGTGCATGAGAAAGCAAGCCTCTAGGTCCAGGACTGTAATCACAATCAGCCATGTGGGAGTCTAGCTTCTTAACCACAATAACGCCTGATGGCTCCAAAATATCTTTAATGTTCTTTAAAATTTTTCAGAGGATCAGATGGTTATGAAGTAATGTTCAGTTGTTTACTCTTTGGTATTGGTTTTTTATTTTTAGGAGAGATTTTTGCTATAGGGCACATGTGCCCACCATAAAGACAGAGAGACGGAAAGCAAGAAATTACCCCCAATGCAAATGGCCATGCCACAATCCCTTCTCCTCCAGTCTCCTCTCGGGATCCTGGGTATGCACGCACACTTCCCTGGCATGAGTTTCAAGCCACCAAGTCCGGGACTCGAACAGCAGTTGGCCATGTGGGAGTCCAGCAACATAACCATTATGCCATCTGCTGGTACCTGGCATTGATATTTTATAATTTACTTTTGAGTAGAAAAATATATGCAGAGAAAGTAAAATCTACTAAAAGATTATGAAAGAATCAGAGGTGAGATTCTTCCACTTTCTTTTCTAACAATTCCAGGTGTAGGCAACTATAATACTTCTCTTTTTTATGACTCACAGCCACTTTGCTAAGGAGTTAAGCTACCAGAAAACTATTGGAAAATTATTTTGTCAATATGTTTTAAATTATATGACTCTGGGGGAAAGAGAAGAAACAAAAATCACTAAAAATAATAGCTCATTTACTCACAGCAGCTACCAGTTTCTGTTCTGTAGTTACAAGTGCCATGGTGAGATCTCCTGCTTTAACAATGAAATATTCCTGTTATTGACCTTCATTAAAGCAGTATTCAAAAATATCATTACAACATAACTGCTGCTGGTCAACAATGTGTGTTACCTTGATCACATCACTTCATCTCTTGTAACTTCTGAGCCTCTAGCTTTTAAATAAACAGTCTTGGTCATTCTAAACTGAGGAGTTACTGCCTTCCCAGAGCATTTGTAAATAATTAGAAGTGATTTAATGGCTAGGGCCCAGCAATGACAAATGCCCTACAGAGAGCATGGGCAGTCTTGCAAAATGAACTGTCCTACCCACAATGGCAGTAACAACCTTGATTATCTTTAGTGTTCCTTCTGACAGTCAGTGATACCATGTGTCTGTCTATTCGTTTATTCATTCAGTCACCAATTACTGGGCCCCCACTATACCCTGAGCACCAAGCTTCCCTCACTCAAATATTCTAGAAACCCTGACTTGATTATATTCTTTCCCTTCTCTTCTTTCTGAAAGTATTCCCTTACCCACAGGACCAGCAGACACTTACAAATTAGAATTTTTGAATTTAAACCAGTAAAGGAATAGAGCCCAAGACTCAAGTGCTTTGGGGGGTTGTAAAGACACTGAGAACCAAATAGCCTCACTTCAGCTCTCCCAAGGGTTGAATAACATCCCACTTTGCCCTCAGTAATTCAGGAGTAGAGGCCTTCAGCTTCACTGGCCAAGGCCTTCCAGCCAGATAATGAAATCCCAATTGTGGAGCATGTAGCTAAATATTTCAGCTGTATTCAATCATTTTTAATTTTTAAAACAAAACACCAACTGTTTTCCGCTCAGTGAACAGTTTTCGCTGGCAAACTGAAGTTTTCTAATGTACTTCAAATGGCATGTGAGGCCAGTTATAAAATCTGCCTGAGAACATATTACATCAAGTAGGATCATTAGCTTACATTGCTAATTAACTGTGCAGTGAGCAACTGTGGACTGTAGTACAAGTCTTGTGTGTTGCCACCCAGCACACTTAGCCTCTTTAGGACTGCTGTGACCTTTGGGCTCAGCCCCCCCCCCCTTCCATCACAGTGGTACTTAGCACTCTTATTGTACTTCCTTCCTTCATCATTTCACAGCAACACCAGGAGCAACATACTGTTATGAGAGCATATGTCATTTTTCGAAGGACAAAGAAGTATGAGGGTCTGTGTAGGTCACAAAAAGGGATGGTGAGTGCTATTTAGACTACTGAGAAGCCACTCTGGCACCTAGGGATGCTTTGAGAATATAGAAACCTTTAATAATTTTGCATACTACATTTCAATGTTTCTGATCATTATAAATCTTAATATATATTTGTTCAATAACTATTAGTGGTTACTTCTCATGCACCCAGAAGTGTTCTGGATGCCGGGAATACAGTCCTGTCATCATGGATCGCCAGATGAGTTGGGAGGTCAGACATTAAGCCAATAATTACATGTTAATTAAGTACTATCATGATTGGCACTACGAAAGAAAAGTACTGACACAAAGAAAGCATAGGAAGCAACTTATAAATGCAGACTTGAAGGAAAAGAAAGCAGAAAGTTCAAGACAAGGATAGAGGATCCCACAGGGATGGGGACACATGAGTGAAAGTTCCGAGGCAAGAAAAAGGGACTTGTTCCAAGTAGGAAAAGATGCTAGCTCAGTTTAGGTGGCAGAAGTGGGAGAGGGTGTCATAACTACATTTAAGAGATGGCTAGCAGATGGAATTGGGAGAACTTGGTGATCAACAGGATGTAGGCAGTGATAGCAAATGAAAATTAGAGACCACGGCGCTGTGTTCACTGCTGGGTAGTAGCAGCCACTTAAGATTCTAGCAAGGAGCTATACTGAACAGTGAGACAAGTTACAGGTTTCTTATTTGGTTCATGGGGTTTATCAGCAGTCTTTCAAGTGTAAACTCTATCTTGGAAAGTATATCCAGAGGTGTTACCAGGATGTGGTACAAACCGAATCAGCTCATGAAGAGCAGACTATGTGTTTGGAATTAGGGCTATGGACTGGTATGGAGAGCCAAATAACTTACAAAATATTTTCATGTGCATCATCTCTGAGTTTTATACTGAGTTGATGAGGTCATTATCTTTATTCTACTAACAGGAAATCGAGGTTTCCTGAGTATGTGATTTTTCCAAGATCACACAGATCTAAATAAGGAGCTAATTCTCAAATTCAGAGTTTCTGGCTGCTGGCACAAGGATCTATTCATTTTACCACATTATTCAGCTACATGATTGGAGTAAACTTTCCATCTACTGTTGGGGCTTTCATGTCAGATAGAATCTCACAACTTATGCAAAATATATAGAAAATGAAATCAAAGTTATTTTTCTATATTGTTTAACCTTTTTTATAACACTATTTTATAAATATTTGTAAATGTTTGTAACTAATATTTGTGTGTATATATATATTTAGAGCATTTTTTAAATTTTAAGTTACTTTTACTGGTAGTAAAGAGACAATTCTGGGAGAAATTCTGTTCAGCTTTTCCTTAAATTCTAGTGATAAACCATTGTAGGACATTTGCACGCAGTATCTACTCTAAAGTAGCAGGACAGTATCTGAAATGACTGTGTATTTTCCCCATGCCTCAAGTGTTCACATGGCGCCTGTCACAGCCCTGAAGAAGATAAGAAGAAGTTGTCTAACATAGTAGGGCAAGAGAATATTCACCAGCAATGAGGCTTATTGATTTACCCTCTCTTCTTTCCCTCAAGGATTGGGAGGTATTTAGAATTAAATAGAACAATAAAGTCAATTTGTGTTTATTTCAGAATCTGTAGTGAGTACATCAGTTCTGAGTCTTCACAAAAACTCAGGTTTAGGGATAACGCATAGGTCTTTCTACTGCACTGAATTACTTCATTACACAGAACGCTTCCCCACAAACCTCCTGTTGTTGCTTACCTTCCTCCCTCCCTCTCAATAGCTCCTGGACTGTTTTGTGATCCCAGTTGTGATTTTTCTCTCCTGGTTCTTCCTGCTGATCCGGTACAAGGCTGTGCATTTCATTGGCATCGTTGTCTGCATCCTGGGAATGGGCTGCATGGCCGGAGCAGATGTACTTGTGGGAAGGCATCAAGGAGCAGGTGAGTTTTGGGAAGTTCACCAAGTTACTGCCCCCTGTACATGAGGCCAAGGCAAGAGATGCGTTGTTCATGGTTAGATGTAAACAAGGACCTTATGAACCCAGATCTCAATGTCTGTGTCCTATTCATGTTTTCTCCCCACACCTAAAACTGAGACACATAAGAGATGCTTAGTACATGTTTCTCGAGTGAATGAAGGATGCAGAATACAGTGTTTATGCTCTTTCTACATGAATTCAAGGATATTCAGACAGCATTTAAACTGAGAGTCAGTCAAGACCTTCGTGCAGGTTGCTTTGAACATCAGACCAGCTGGTTAGAGGTGGTAGCACTGAGTCAATCCCCTCCTGGAACACACTTCCCCTATCCTAACCCTTTCCTCTGCCAAGCAAGAGAAGACTACTGGGTGAAGGTTGGTTTCTAGAACTGAAAGTGAATATTTAAAGTTTAAAGGCTAGAATTAGGAATATTCAAAATTATTATGAGGGAGAGCTAAGTATGTTCTTCTCTTGCATGGTTTTCTATTCATTTATTTGGGGAGATGGAGTTATTGCTATCAATCACAGCTTGTAGACCCATAACATAAAGCTTTGTGGTTAACTCATGAAATTGCTGTGAACCTGTTGACGGAGTCCTTATCCAGGTGATTTCCAGAGGACTTTTTTTTTTTAATTGAATATGACAGTACATTATTTTCTTTATTTAAAATTTTTTAAAATTTACTTTATACATTCAATCACAATACATCACTTAGCTTCTAAAGTGCATTTACCCAACATAGATACACCTCACACCAATCCAGTTTAGAATATTATACACGTTATCATCAATAGACAACCAAGCATTCCTGTGTCCCATAAATGTCTGGCCTCTCTATTTTTCTCTTTAATTTATTTCCTCACACTCTCCCCTTTTCCCCCAGAGGACCATTTTAAAGACATTGCAATTCTTTTATTTTCTTGAAAATTTATTTAATTTTATTTATTATCATTATTTTTCAATTTTTCTATAGGAGAGAGAGAGAGAGTGAGAGAGAGAGAGAAAGTGAGAAAACAAGCTGCCAAATCTGGGACTCAAACTACAGTCGACCATGTGGGATCCACCACCTTAACCACCACACTACCTGTTGGTCCCAGAAATTCTTTAAAATATACCAAAATCCTTGTGATACAGAAGGGTTTTTGGAATGGGGGGGGGAATGACCCCATTGTTAACATCAAATAGGATAGAAAATGTCCACTTGTCTATAGTTCTTGAAATTGCCCTTTCTTCTAGGAAATTAGATGATAAAATGTCAAAATTGGAGCATTTTTCTTTATGAGACTAAGTCATTTGAAGTCTTTGAAATGATGCCATTTATGTTGCACCATAGAACTTTATAGCTTGTTCAGCTCCTTTATATTTCACACATGAATGTCAAGACCCAAGAAGCCAAATGAGTTGCCCAGGGTCACAGAGCTGACAGAACAGGGACTAAAACTCAAGGATCCTGATGGCCGGGTCAGGACTCCTTCACTCTTCCATCTTCTGGGAGCTGAAAATACAAGAACAAAAGACAGACAGCCTCAGCCTTACACAATATTATCAGTCCCTTCCTCAACAGATGAGCTGAAAATATATAACCCAGCATTTCCCATGTTCTTTTCTATGAAATACTGGTTCCAAAACATGTGAATAGATTTATGTTCCACATATGTAGTGATCTTGAGGTGGATAATCTATTTGGACCAAACAGAATGCATTTTCATCTGTTACTGTGTGGCCAATTGTTCTAAAAATCAGAGTTTGATTATACTTTCTCAACTTTCTGTACACTGTATAAGCACAGACTACACAGAAGTATGTACCCTAAGTTATGAGAGTTTTGCCTTGCAGAACCCCAGAAATTCACTCTGGCCATCATCTTGCATGTCAAGGAAGACGATTGACCCAATAAATCTAAGCCTGTAAGCCTAGAATGAAAAGCTAGCTAACTGAATTCACTAGATTGTTCACTAATCCCATGAAAAAAAATTGTTGCTTTCAAATGAGATGTAAGAAAAGAAATAGTTTTATTAGAGAAAAAGAAAGTCAGTCCAGTTGAGGGCCTTCCAAAGTGGTCTGTTTCAAAAAAACACAGGTATGATTAAAACATACGGGAGTAGTATATCTGTCCATTTAAATCTGCTTATGGTCTTTGGCACCATTGACTTTGTGACACGTCAAACACCAATGTCAACGGAATTAGACTTTTTCCTTGTGGAGCACCCTTTGTGCTGTGAAAATGATGCCCAATATATGGTTTAATATTTTCTGGCAGCCCAGAGATAGAGTCTAAGGGCTCATTTTTAAAAATTGTGGTTGGATAAGCTGTACCTCTATAAAAATATTAAATTAGGTAGCAATTTAATCTATCACATATTAGATTTGATAGATTCCATCTGTCAAAATATTTTTTAGAGATTTTTGTTATAGGGTGTTCGTGCTCGCTAGAGAGATAGAGACAGAGAGAGAGAGAGAGAAAATGAGAAATCCCTCCCCAGAAGGGGTTGGCCACAACACAATTATTTCTCCATTCTTCCTCAAGATTTTGGGCACACATGCATACATACTCAGCATGAGTTTCAAGCCACCAGGTCTGGGACTCAAACTCCAGTAGACCACGTGGAAGTCTAGTGCCTTAACCACTATGCCACCTGCTGGCCCCTAAAATGTTTTAATAAAGAAAGAAAAACACACACACGCACACACACTGATTTGAAGTAAATATGCTATAAAAATATTTTATTTGTTTTCCCTTTCATGATAGAGTTTGGTTCAATTGCATTAATTAGCTAGTTATAAAATCCTTCTAAAATACTCCTGGCACTCACCAGAACTTTAATCAAACAACTCTATATAAATTGTTATCACCTTATCAAGAGCTTTTTGTAGGAAAAAAGAATGTCTGACTTAATCTTTTTTCTATTTTTAAGAAAGAGTTTTCTATGTACTGATCCTCCTGCCTCAGTCTTCCAAGTAGCGGGGCCCATAGGCTCATGCCACTATACCTAGTTGTGGTCCATGCCATTGTACTTAGCAGTGGTCCATGCTACTGTACCTAGGGTGGGCCAGAGCCACACCTGGGCCTCTTCTGTGGCCCCGCCTGCCCAGCCTGCCAGTGCTACTGTGGCTGAACCAGACTTGATCCTTTTAAATTGCTTAATCCAAGTTTCACTTTAGCTTGGGATTTTGACAATTCTTTTCACAAGCACATTGATTTTGGCTTGTTCAGAGTTACTTTGGCCTTGTTGTAATTAAAGTAATTGCTTTGATTCTACTTTTGTTAGCATGTTTTTCATCAACTATCCAGGAATTCCTCTTTTTGATTTAAGACTTGTTGAAGGAAACTTCTCAGATGGAATCAAGTACTCCAGATAAAAAATATAAATGTCAGGAGAGAATGAAATGCCAGGAATAATCCTTTTGATGAAACTTGACCAGCAAGTTAACCCACTATAGACAGAGATGGAGAGAAAGCAGTCCAGTCTCGGGGCTGGCCGGTGGCATAGTGGTTGAAGGTGCTGGACTCCCACATGGCTGACTGTGGTTCGAGTCCTGGACCTGGAGGCTTGTTTTCTCACTTTCTCCCTCTCTCTCTGTCCCTCTCTGGTCAAAATAAAATAAATACTTAAAGGTAAATAAAATAATTCTTTTAAAAAAAGAAAGCAGTCCAGTTTCTGAAGAGTGCTGTACATAATAGGAAGGATGCAAACACTTAAGCTCTGATTCTGCACATGCCACAGGTACAACTGAGCATACACTGCAGGAAGCTTCCATATCTCTCAGTTTACTTGAAAGATGTCTTCTCCAGATTTGTCAGTAAATATCAGTGGACCTAATATGAACGTGTGCTCTCTCTTTGCCACCTTAACTGCATGTCAGCATTAAGAAACACCATCTCTGCATTTACTGATGCATGGAGGGACATTACTTTTTAAAAAAATAATTACGTATTTAACTTTATTTATTTATTTATTCATTCATTCATTCATTTTATTTTATTTTAATTTGACCAGAGTGAGACACAGAGAAAGAGAGAGAGAGAGAAAGTGAGAAAGCAAGCCACCGGGCCTGGGACTTGAACCGTGGTTGGCTATGTGGGAGTGTCTAGTGCCTTAACCACCACACCACCTGCTGGTCCCCATGGAGGGACATTTCTAATAAAAGTGACTCCTGAGAACATCATAGATTTTGGAGTGTATAACAATGACTTTGTAAAGCCAAAAAGATACATCTCCATGAGTACTTTCCTGGGAAAACTTCTAGGTATAAAAGTTTAGGAAATAATAGGACTAAGATAAAACTCAATTAAAATAGCTTATTATGAACTATATTTCTTGCCTTTCAAAGTATCCTTTTTTTACCAGAATGTAATCTTGCATCTTATAGTTCCTTTATCAGAGATGATAGATACTCACATTTTTTTAATTATTAGACATAATTTTATATTTATTTCCAGAAAAGGAAAATATTTTAAGGAGAGCCAGCTAATTAAATACAATATATAAAAGTAACATGTTTATGGAGTGCCCACTGGTGCCAGGCACTTTCTCATACATTGCCTTTAATCCTCCCGACTATACAAAGAATGTTTATTCTCATTTTTACTGCTGAAGAAATCAAAGTTCAGAGCAGATATTTGTGTAATATCACCCCACTGCCAAAAATTTAGCCAGTGTTCTTTCTGCTATACACTTAATGCTTACTGTTTCATGATTATTCAGTCGTCGGAAGTCATATGCATTTTTGCATAGAAAAACAGAAAAATACTTCATGACTTTTCTGGCTATACAATATGATTCCTATAAGAAATGTATATCTATTTTGTCATAGTAAATTAGGGTGAACAACTGTCCTTAATTGCCCAGAATACAGGCCTTCCCTTAGATGTGGAACTTTTGTTGCTAAAATCAAAAGAGTTTTAGGAAAACAAGACAGTTGACCCCCCCATGAGACTCAAATGTATTCAGTGGGATGGGTACCTTTTCATGAATTGTGCTAATAGTGTTCCAACACTTCAGAATAGTACAACTCACCATTTATTCCTAGTAGTAAGTAGTATTTTTAGATAAACCTTCCCTCATCTCCCATGACCAGGCATACAGAAATATTGCTACAAACATGGTATTTCTAGACTTAAACAAATATCTAATATGGGAAGCTAATTTTCACAAAACAATTATGACTGACTTGATTGGAATCAAGTAGCAATCCAAAATGAGAAATGCCCAGCTCGAGGAGACAGGTGGTTGATCAAAAGGAATGATTAACTCACTCTTTTTAACCACCATTTGGCAAAACACAATAAGATAAGTGCCAGATACTACCCGAAGCATTTACATGTATTATTTCATTATATTCTCTAAATAACCTCATTTTAAAATAAGGAAACTTAAGTTCAAACAGACTCTATAGCTTATCCAATGTTATACAGCAAGTAAGTGACAGAAATGTGATTAGACCAGCTCTACCTAAATTAAAAGCTATTGCCACTCAAAACCTTTACCATAGAATAGACTAAGACGTTTTCAGTCTGCTCAGTCCCTTTAGATATTTATTGAGATATTAAAATGCCCCCGAATCCATGCTAGGGTGTACATGGAGTATAAAGTAAGTAAGTAACAGTTCATGGTCTTCAGCCTTCTTTGTAAGAAAACAAGTGGGAGGAGGACTAAGACATACAACTTAACAAGTAAAGAACCTGGAGTGGAATTCCATGGATGCCATGGAAAGACACCATTGGTGTGAAATTCAGAGAATGAAGAAATGTGTCAGGTCGGATGGACATTTCAAAATTTCACATGTGTCCATTTACCTCAAATTTGCAAAACATCACTCATTATTATTTCACACACAGATAAAGACTGATTTCCTGAGTATAACTCCCCCTTGAACACTGTGCAAAAACTGGTACCACCATGTCAGGTCCCCACTGCACTAATAGTGCATAAGACATAGAGTTATATGTTGTAATTTCCAGTCATCTAGATAGAAAAGATTAGTCCTACTACTTATACTTCTTTTATTTATTTATGGATTTTTGTTTATTTATTTTACATTCATTCACTGTATATCATTACAGCATATAAAATGAGTTTTCCCATCCAGAATACACTGATTATTGGCCCAGTCAAAGATATTACCATACCTATTATCTTCTACAGATAATTTTCCACTTTGTGTTTCTTAGCTGTTTTGCTTGTTAAAATGGCAAATACTTCATTATATAATAAAGTTGGGTAAAGTTATGTTCTGTTTGGAACCAGCAGTTGGCATAATGGCTATGTCGCTGGACTCCCATGTAGTCGACCGCGGTTCCAGTCCTGGACCTAGTAGCCTAAACTCACACCAAGCACATGGGGGTGCATGCCCAAAATCCCAACAGGAGAATGGAGGAGAAGGGATTGCGGTATGGGTATCCACCCTTTCTATCTCTCTGTCTTTCTCTGTCTCTTTCTGGTGAGCACACACACCCTATAGCAAAAACCTCTCCAAAAAAAGAAAAAAGAAAAGAAAATTATGTTCTGCTTAATTTAATTAAATTTTTCATATATGATATGAAAATTATTTAAAATTACTTAAAAACTAACAGACATAATTACCAGTGAAATTATAATAAATAATGCTTAATCTTTTGTCTTTAGAAAATACTACTAAATTTTGGTTACACAAAGCTATATTACGTTATCAATAATTATTATTGAATTGATAAAGAATCAAGGCACTAGTGAAGATTTTTTATAGTTAAAAACTAGTTAAGAAAATAGCTTGGGACCAGCAGTTAGCGTAATGGCTATGTCACTGAACTCCCATGTAGTTGACCGTGGTTCGAGTCCCGGACCCATGGCTTAAACTCACGCCAGGCACGTGTGCGTGTGTGCCCAAGATCCCAAGAGGAGAATGGAGGAGAAGGGATTGTGGTGTGCTCATTCCCCTGGGGTGGGGGTGATTTCTCGCTCTCTGTCTCTTTTTCTCTCTCTTTGTCTTTCTGGCGAGCACATGAGCTCTATAACAAAAACCTCTCAAAAAAAATAAAAAGAAAAGAAAATAGTTCATAACTGTACAAATGTGGAATTTGAAGAAATACTGGCAAAACTATTCACTGAAACACTGTGTCTTCTTATCGGGACTTATAAAAGTTTAATATTCCCCTAATTCCTATTAAAATATTTTATTATAATTTAGTTTTTTGAATACATTCATGTAAAATTAATTTCATTAACCAAGAATTTTATTAGGCAGCATTTCCACACTTCACTACTACAACAATAATTGATATTCATAATAATGACCCCATGTCAGTGGTGTGCTCATTCCCCTGGGGTGGGGGTGATTTCTCGCTCTCTGTCTCTTTTTCTCTCTCTTTGTCTTTCTGGCGAGCACATGAGCTCTATAACAAAAACCTCTCAAAAAAAATAAAAAGAAAAGAAAATAGTTCATAACTGTACAAATGTGGAATTTGAAGAAATACTGGCAAAACTATTCACTGAAACACTGTGTCTTCTTATCGGGACTTATAAAAGTTTAATATTCCCCTAATTCCTATTAAAATATTTTATTATAATTTAGTTTTTTGAATACATTCATGTAAAATTAATTTCATTAACCAAGAATTTTATTAGGCAGCATTTCCACACTTCACTACTACAACAATAATTGATATTCATAATAATGACCCCATGTCATCACATGATTCTGAAATGTGTCCTGAACGAAAAGAGACTGAATATTGTTCATTATAATATTTTTGTTTTAGTTATAGATATGTTTTATCTTATGGGCCATTTCTCAAATGAACTACTTAAAGTTGAAAGTTTGTCATTATTTTATAGGTGACATATTAAAGGATTAATCAGGTTGCTGAAGATTTTTCCCTCTGTCAAAGCAACCTTAATTTCCCTAGAAGACATACCCAGGACCTCTTACCAGGTCTGATTTCTCATCAGGGTATCATCAGATCCTCAGCTCATCTGCTGAGTAGTGGGGTGGGGGCTGGTAGCCCTCACATAACCACATTCTCATTGCCATTCCTGTGAGAATGATTTCAGCAAGCTGCTACCTTTTGGATGTCTTCCCTTCTCTCAGGTCCTGACCAGAAATGGCAAATTGCCTTAGGAAAAGATCACACCATTTAGAATAATCTTCCAAGGTAACCACATGCCAAGGTATTTCCCCAACCGCTACCCAAATTCTTTCATGTGAAGCCATTGCCTAGAAATTGCTCAGTGCTCCCTACTGACCAGTAAGAACCTGGTTCTGCAGTGTTTAATTGCCCCTGCTAATCTAGGAATGCATGGCTAATCTAAAGCGAATCCCTTCTGTGAAATCACGTCAGATGAGCATCCTTTCCATCCTGCACCTGTACTTCTCAGAGCTGTGTGTCACTGAGGCTCTGGATGCTGACTGGCGCAGGACAGAGCCAGAGCCCAGTCGAGTACAGAGCCCACCAGTGCAGCTGTACAGCTGGGTGTTTCCACTCTCCTTCTTCACGGCTCCACACTTCCTGGAGTAGAAAGAATATGCCTAATTGTAGGAAATAACTGAGTAAAATGTTTATTTACAAATGTGCATCAACAAAGGCCAATTGAAATTTAGTTCAAAACAAATTTTTATTGAAAAAAAATGAACATATTAGTGTGATTTTGAACTACATGTATGTCCGCTTTTACATGACTTACTTCTAGGGAATTTAAAATTTCAATGAATACTTCCTTTCGCTCTCATTTTCTAAGCAAGTATGCATTTTGTCCATTGTCAAGATGGAGTTTTGACTGTTCCTGTTATAGCTAGTCTTCTTATATAGCAGAGGGTGAAATTCATATTGATTCTGTTTGTTTGTTCTACACTACGTTCACTAAGCCATTGGATAATGATACCCTGAGGCCAATATAATATGTGCACCTATTAGCATGTACTCATAGACACATACCTGGACAGAAGACATTGGACTTTGTGGAGAAAAATATAGAAGAAAATGGTTCCTTTCTTAGTTCAAGAAGACTTCCAAGTGTATTGACATGGGAACAGTGTCTGAAATTATTTATAGAAAATACTTTGGCATCACCTTAAACATGCTTTGCAAATAGGCCCCTTCCAACAATCCTCCAAATTTGAGTGTCCTGAGACACTAGTGAAAATTCCATAGCAAACAAGATACGGGGATGAGAAGACTTGCTTTTTATATCAGAACATTTCTAGAGTACAAAAAAGTAAACTTTACTAAATTTCAGTTGTAAATTGTAGGACTTCCTTTAAAATGTCAAAATAGAACAGGCAAAGGAAGCTCAATTTGCTGATTCCAGATTCTTGTTTTAAAAGTTTTTTAGTGAAGCACTTGTTTTTTATTTCCTTCCTAGGAGAAAACAAGCTTGTAGGAGACCTTCTGGTCTTAGGAGGAGCCACACTGTATGGTATCTCTAACGTCTGGGAAGAATACATAATCCGAACCCTGAGCCGAGTGGAATTCCTGGGAATGATTGGTCTCTTTGGTGCATTTTTCAGTGGAATTCAATTGTGAGTAAAACATCGTAAGAAATGAATAGAGCAGAGAATATCAGGAGTTATTCTTACAATTTTTGTCCTGGGGGTGTAAAAATCAAGGCTGAAAAACAGTCACTAGTCTCTCACCTTGTGCAATTCTGCATATGCTGCATCTTTATTAGTACATTTCTTTAAACTAAACAACTTCGTTACCTACTATTGTAAAACATTTAATGGACTTTGAAGATAATTTATAAGAAATGGTTAGAAATACATTGATTCTAACTGAACCAGTTAGTGTCTGATTATTCAAGGAAGATATTTTGGCATTGTTTTATACATGTTTTGCAAATAGGCTATTTATTCATTTGTTTATTTATTTATTTTGGAGAGGTTTTTGCTGTAGGGCATGTTCACTCTCCAGAAAGACAGAGAGATGGAAACCAAGAAATCACCCCCCAAGGGGGGATGGCCATGCCGCAATCCCTTCTCCTCATTCTCTTCTCGAGATCTTGGACACACACCTACATGCGCCTGGCGTGAGTTTAAGCCATCAGGTCCAGGATTTGAACCACGGTCAACCACATGGTAGTCCAGCGACATAGCCATTACACCAACTGCTGGTCCCATAAATTGGCTATTTTTAACAGTTCTCCAAATTTCAGTGTCCTGACACTGGTGAAAACTTCGTAGCAAGCAAGGCACAAAGACAGGGCATCTCACTGAGAAAGACTTATTCTGGGTTCATTTTAAACTAATAATGGCATTTTAAAGCTCCTAAGTTTGGGCTTCAGCTTTGTGAGAGTAAAAGGAATTGCCGAATTTGGGACCAGCAGTTAGCATAATGGCTATGTCACTGAATTCCCATGTAGTCAACTGTGGTTCAAGTCCTGGACTCAGTGGCTTTAACTCATGCTGGGCGCGTGTGCATACGTGCCCAAGATCCCAAGTGGAGAATGGAGACGGGATTATGGCGTGGCTATTCCCCCCTGGGGGATGATTTCTCGCTTTCTGTCTCTCTGTCCCTCTCTGTCTTTCTGGCAAGTGCACACGCTGTTATAGTAAAACCCTCTCCAAAGGAAAAAAAAAAGGAATTGCCACATTCAGCTACAAGTACCCAATATTTTGTACGTGGGTAGCTTATTTTATGGATTATTATTCTTGAGTCCAAAAAATATTTCAGAGATCTAATACTCATTTGCTTGTCAAAGTCCATAGAACTGACAGGCTCCGCAGGGAGGCTGCTGCTAAATTAACGGAAATGGCCTTAGGGTATGTTTGGCCAATGGGATACACTAAGGGTGCCCTAGATTTAAACTGATGCTGATGGAATGGTGTCAACCTCACCTATTGATATTCTTCTGGAGCAGTGGTTCTCCAAGTGTGTTCTTTGGCCAGCAGCAATGGTATCAAATAAGACCTTGTCAGCTTTGGTGCATTTTTCAGTGGAATTCAATTGTGAGTAAAACATCGTAAGAAATGAATAGAGCAGAGAATATCAGGAGTTATTCTTACAATTTTTGTCCTGGGGGTGTAAAAATCAAGGCTGAAAAACAGTCACTAGTCTCTCACCTTGTGCAATTCTGCATATGCTGCATCTTTATTAGTACATTTCTTTAAACTAAACAACTTCGTTACCTACTATTGTAAAACATTTAATGGACTTTGAAGATAATTTATAAGAAATGGTTAGAAATACATTGATTCTAACTGAACCAGTTAGTGTCTGATTATTCAAGGAAGATATTTTGGCATTGTTTTATACATGTTTTGCAAATAGGCTATTTATTCATTTGTTTATTTATTTATTTTGGAGAGGTTTTTGCTGTAGGGCATGTTCACTCTCCAGAAAGACAGAGAGATGGAAACCAAGAAATCACCCCCCAAGGGGGGATGGCCATGCCGCAATCCCTTCTCCTCATTCTCTTCTCGAGATCTTGGACACACACCTACATGCGCCTGGCGTGAGTTTAAGCCATCAGGTCCAGGATTTGAACCACGGTCAACCACATGGTAGTCCAGCGACATAGCCATTACACCAACTGCTGGTCCCATAAATTGGCTATTTTTAACAGTCCTCCAAATTTCAGTGTCCTGACACTGGTGAAAACTTCGTAGCAAGCAAGGCACAAAGACAGGGCATCTCACTGAGAAAGACTTATTCTGGGTTCATTTTAAACTAATAATGGCATTTTAAAGCTCCTAAGTTTGGGCTTCAGCTTTGTGAGAGTAAAAGGAATTGCCGAATTTGGGACCAGCAGTTAGCATAATGGCTATGTCACTGAATTCCCATGTAGTCAACTGTGGTTCAAGTCCTGGACTCAGTGGCTTTAACTCATGCTGGGCGCGTGTGCATACGTGCCCAAGATCCCAAGTGGAGAATGGAGACGGGATTATGGCGTGGCTATTCCCCCCTGGGGGATGATTTCTCGCTTTCTGTCTCTCTGTCCCTCTCTGTCTTTCTGGCAAGTGCACACGCTGTTATAGTAAAACCCTCTCCAAAGGAAAAAAAAAAGGAATTGCCACATTCAGCTACAAGTACCCAATATTTTGTACGTGGGTAGCTTATTTTATGGATTATTATTCTTGAGTCCAAAAAATATTTCAGAGATCTAATACTCATTTGCTTGTCAAAGTCCATAGAACTGACAGGCTCCGCAGGGAGGCTGCTGCTAAATTAACGGAAATGGCCTTAGGGTATGTTTGGCCAATGGGATACACTAAGGGTGCCCTAGATTTAAACTGATGCTGATGGAATGGTGTCAACCTCACCTATTGATATTCTTCTGGAGCAGTGGTTCTCCAAGTGTGTTCTTTGGCCAGCAGCAATGGTATCAAATAAGACCTTGTCAGAAATGCATCGGCCCCACTCAGATCTACTGAATCGGAGTCTCTGTAGATAGGGCCTATGAAATGGTGTTTTAACACGCTCACCGATTGGTTTCCATGTACCTATAACTTTGAGAACCATTGGCTTAAAGAATGCTCAATCAGAAAATTGATTAAACCGGGCCAATTGGTAGCATGGTAGTTAAAGCTGCTGAATCCCACATGGATATCTGTGGCATTTGAGTCCTAGACCCAGAGGCTTAAAAAAAACTCACCAGGTATGTGCATGCCTAAATTCCTAAGAGAAGAATGGAAGAGAAGGGATTACAGTGTAACCCTCTTCCATTGGGTGTTGCTTTCTCATCCACCTACCCCACCCTATGCCTGTCTCCCCATTTCATGCCATCTCTCTCAGGCAAGCACACATGCCCTGTGGCAAAAAAAAAAAAAAAAAAAAAAAGATTTTTACCGAACTTCACCCTTTGTGTTTTAAAAAGCATCTGAGCAAGAAGGAACAAAGGCTGTAGGCAGACCGGGTGAGAAGGCAGTGGAAGGGTTGAGCTTCACTGTCCCTGGCACATTCACACTGCTGGCCACATTTACTGAGATCCTTCCAGGGTCAACCTCAGGTGCCTAATTAGACTTGCTTCTACAAGACTCAAAGTCATTTTTAAAAATTCAACAGATTGCTTCATTATTTGTGTAAGTCTGGTAAGTTAAAAAAAAAAAAAAAAGAGGAAGTAGAGTGCATTGTATTCTTGCTTATCAAGTCCATTTTCTTTGAATTTTCAGAGCTATTATGGAGCATAAGGAGCTGTTAAAGGTGCCCTGGGATTGGCAAATAGGTAAGAGTTTGCTCATGTCAATTGTTTTCAGTAGACCTGAGAAATGTGTTTAGAAAGTAATGTGGGTGAAGATGGGGCACATATAAGGCAGGGACTTAGAATGGCCAAGGCAAAAGAAAATGAAACTCTCTCACCATGTAGGGATCCCTATGCACAATGAGAGGCTGAACTATATGATTCATGATGTTTCTTAATTGAGCTTCAGCTAGTTCTCATCGTTAAGATGCCATTATGGGAGACATAGAGAAGTGTGTCATTGGATTAAAGACCACCCAGAAAGGAAAAAAAAAAATGCCCTGGAAGCAGTGGTAGCACATAAATGACAGCAATTTGCTCTAACCAAGAAACACAAAACTGATGTGATCATTAAAAAGTGGCACTTTAGTAAGGGAAGAGACTGAACTTAACAAAAAGAAATGAAAGGAAGCAATGTAATGGACATTCTGAGCCCATAAAAACCTTTCCAGACGGGAGTAGTTTGCACATAAGAAATGGTTAATTGATCTCCAAATGGACTTAGAAAATACCAGACATGCTTTGAGCTAGTTAATAGTCATCCAGAGCATCTCAGATTCCACCTGTTTCTAAAATCACTTTCCTCTAAAAAATTAAGGACAAGTATTTCGGGCTCTAGATGATGCTCTAATGATCGATCACACAGCAAGTCCTAGCAAGGACTGACATTGAATACTCTTAGACGCTATCTCTACAATGTCTAGCCTGAGACAAACTGGTTCCAGTAGTGAATTCAAAACTTGGCCTGTGGGGGGTGCTTGCAAAATGTGTGCAGAAAAAAATGCAAATGGGAAGTGGAAATGCAGATGTTCCCCCTCTTTAAAGCTGGCTGCTCAAACCATCTCTAGCTTCTATGAGCGTTGATAAAATTGACAGCTTCATGCAAATTCTGCTTCCAGGAGGAAAGGCAGCAATGACAAAAACTCACCTGCATCACTTTACCTGGCCCCCAAGCACCGGAGGCCAATTTGTAATTCCCTCTGCAGGCCTCTGTGAGCTATAGAATTATGCACACTCTCTCTAGGGGTTTCCTCTGGTGACTTCAAGGACTGGCCAGACTTTGTGTCTTTCACAGAGTCCTGCCATTTAATTTCTCTTGAGCTTTGCTACAAATGTGATAATTAAAGTAAAAATCAATAGAGAAGAGGAAATGGGGAGGGGAGAGGAGAGCAGCTGGAAAAGGAAATCGGGTGCAGGTTACAGACGCATGTGCTTTTGTGACTCACAAAGCCAGGAAACAAAAGGTTACTCATGCTCAGTAGCTCTCCACATGTAGTGATTCACGAGCATAAATTAATTTGATATTGATGATAACAGCAATGATCAAAAAGAATTTATCTTTTAATTATGCAGATGTCGTGTGCACATCCACCAAAGTTCTGTGAAATAATTCAGTGTTAGTTAAATGTGTCAGCAGAAGATAGTTTTATTCCAAGCTCTCAGAGTGCCATTAAAATGTCAGTCCTCTGTCATCAAGGTGATGAAGAGTGGTGTAAGAGAAGCATGTAACAGAGCCAGAGCCAGCTATTTAATTCCTGGTTGGAAATGAGGCCAAACTGGCCTGGAAGAGGAATCAAATATTGATCCATTTCTTTCTGGAGTGTTTGTAGGGTTGTGTTTGAGGGTTTTGTTTTGGTTTGGTTTTGGTTTTGGGTTATTTAAAAAAAAAAAAAAACTTTGTCCCTCATTACCTCACCCTGACCTACTGCTACAAGGTTCTGTTGTCCATCTTGGTTCTGGGCACATGGCATCCAGTGAATAAATATTCATTAAATAAAAGAATGATCAATGACAAGCAAAGCAGAAGGGTCCTGTTCTGCCCTCCCCTCTCACAATATATCAGTAAGAGGGAAGCAGCAGAGACACTGGCAGGGCTCTTTAGGCTGACATTGCACTTTCTCTCTGGGGAGAGGGGTGGTGGTAGGGCAACAGCCGCAACTCAAGAGCCAAAGAGGCAGGGGAACACCCAGGGAGAGCATCCTCTCAACCCTTCACCACACTCCCTGGAAGTCAATCCAGAGTCCCCAGATCTGGTCACTGTGGACAGCTTACGTTGTCTTTGTAAAGAAATCAGAATCCCAGGCAATCTTCACTCCCCATTATCTGTCAGTGAGTGTCTCTCCCCTTCCCCTCTCCATGTCAGAAATCAATCTCATAGCATCTCTTGGACAGCTCACGTGGCTGTCACCTTTATCAAAGTAAAAAGATCTTTTTGTCTCCCGCCGAGGTAAGTGAGATGATAAATATGTTTTATGTTTTCTAGACTTTTTAGCATATTTAGCAGATTTTTAAAGCAGATTCTATTATTTTTCTTATAACGTTGACCAATTGCAAGATAAAGTAATTAAAAGCAAGAAATAATTGTGTTGTTCAGGCGTTTTTGTTCCTTTGTTTTACTCTGTGGAGCACAGACTGGTTGTGAGGTTGTGATTATCGAATCAGCAAACTTTTTACCGTAAACTCAGGTAAAAACATATAACCTAACAGTCAAAATGTCCTCCTAGGAAGCAGGACGTCAGAGTCATAGTTATAAATCTAATACATAACTTAAGCACTCCCTCGTTCCCATTTTACATATTGTGCTAAAGGATTTGTGGAGCAGATGTAAACTGAAGGGAAAGTCCGGTGTCACAGGGAAGGAAAGTGTGCTGGGGGTCAAGTCACATGGGCGTGCAGTGTTCAGGGGGTTCCTTCACTCTTGATGTGGGTGATGCTTCTTTGGGCTTTTGTTTCTGTTTTTGTTTCTGTCCCTCCCCACCCCCCCGGAAGCCAAAACAAGAAGCCATCTTTCCCTGAAGATGGACCAAGGGAGCCATAGAGCAGAAAGGAGAATGACTATCTTTCTTTTTACTAGTGTTGAGTATGAGGCCTCAAGAATTGAGGTGACCCGGCGAAGCTCACAGCTGCCTGTAGTGGAACTAACTTATACACTCTGAGCAAACCCAGCCAGCCTGGTCTCCTTTATAAGTTTTCTGTGAAGTCACCTTACCTAGTCATTAGTTTTAAGAATTAAAAATAATATCTTAGAAATCTTCTATATGCAAAGGACAGAACACCATGGATCACAAAGACAGAAATGAGATAAAATTTTATGCAGCACACACAGATATATTGTATGTACATTACACACACACACACACACACACAGACACACACAGAAAGAGAGAGAGAGAAGTGTTCTTTAGAATCAAATAGGATGCTCCTTTGATGCCTTGTATCTCTTCATAACAATTAAACAATTACTAGATTAGTGGTATGTACTCAGAAAGTTTGTTTTTTTAGAGAGAGATTTTTGCTACAGGGCATATGTGCTCGCTAGAGAGACATAGAGACAGAAAGCGAGAAATCAGCCTTGAGGGGATGGCCACACTGCAATCCCTTCTCCTCCATTCTCATCTCGGGATTTGGAGCATGCATGCATACATGCACACGGTCTGAGTTTTAAGTTGCTGGATCTGGGACTCAAACTGTGGCCAACTAGGTGGGAATCCAGCAACATAACCATTATGCCATCTGCTGGTCCATGTTCTCTGAATTTAAATGCAGACAGCTTGTGTAACCTGAGGTCCAATTAATTACTCAATCTCTGTCTGTTGCTGTTTGCCTGTTTGCTCACAGAGCCATCTCTTACCCTTCCTCTGCTATGTCTATGCAAACTGTACCTCTCAGGCTCCTGTCAATTGGCCAGTTAGTCTGGGCCAATGGAGGGCAGTAGAGGGAGACTGGAGGTGGAAGAAAGAAAGAAACCAGGATGTTTACCCATTTCCTTCTGACTGGGGTCAGGTTTCTATTATTGGCTAAGTCTCCTCTGATTTTGCCCCTGTTAGTCTTCCCTAACCTCTGATAACCTGATCTTCCTGTGTCTCTAACTTTTGGAGTATGAGTTACTTCCTGCTATTGCCAATCTCTAGTTCCCTCACCATCTTGTTTCCCCTCTCATCCATTCAAACATCTTTGTAATTTATGATCCATGTTAACTGTTCTCCATTGAGGCTGGTATGGACTGTGTTCCTTGACTGATATGCTCTATAAGCCTCTTCTTACCTATATAAAGAGGATAATAGTAAGAGCATTATACTGTTGTGGAGATTAGTTAGTGTATGTGTTACAAAGTACGTAACACATAGTAAGCGCTCAGTGGTATTAACTGATAATATTATTTTCAATCTTCTAGCTAAAATCTTTTTACTGCATGAGGACAAGAGCCACCAAATCCTATCCTTAGCAAGAGAGAAAGCACTTCAAACAAGAAATAGTTGTACATATACTCTGTCCATAAATGTAGTTATTGCAGCCATTATGAAGTTGTCAGCCAAAAAGTAATCCTGTTGATTTGTTTGATCATCTTGACCAACTGAACACCCTCCCTGGAGAGCACATTGGGTCTTCAGGTGCAGTGCTAATGTCTCTTACTAGCTAACATCCATCAAAGAGCAGTAAATCAGCAGCCTGGCAATACTGCCTTGCAACTCTCCATGTAATCATGTGTTCCCTCAACTGATTATGCTTTATTTACAAGACAGGATATTCACACAGTTGGAAGGAGAACTTTAGGGCCAACAAGTGGCATGATGTTTAAGGCAGCTGGATCTTATGTGCTTGATTGTGCAGTTCAAGTCCATGATGTGGTGGCTTGAAAAACATGCTGGGCATGTGAGCATGTGTGCCCAAGATCTTGAGAGGAGACTGGAGGAGAAGAGATTGAAGCATGACCATGACCCTGAGGGGTACTTTGTTTCTCTCTCTCTCTTTCCTCCTGCTCTCCCACCCATGAGTGCACATGCCCTATTCCACATTGTTTTATAAAGGGAAACTTCAGAAGAACTAAATTTTGCAAAGTTCAAGTAAAGAACGATTTGCAATCAAGCATTCCTCAGAACCAGAAGAGGTTCAGAGAGCTCCACTCCACCATGTAGGCAGGCAGTATTTATGGACAAAAAGGAAAGTGAAATATGGAAACAACTGGACTGAAAACAACTTGGCAGTTGCCTTATTTGAACATGGTCTGAACTGGGAATGGCTGAAGGTTGGCTGCCATGATTGGCTGAGGCTAAGCTACGTCTTACAAAAGTACACTTCTGAGTTAGGCTTTCCGTTAATTTACGTAACAGTTAGGTTGCAGTTCCTATGTAAGGACTCAAAATATGGAGGCATCCTCAGGCCAGATTTAGTTTAATTTCACAGTACACAAAAACATTGGTTGATCTAGCAAAATGATTGTTTGTGATGATGTGTATATTCCATTTTCATCCTCCTACATCTCATCTCTCCACCTTTAGAAAATGCACTTAGACTGTTTATGTTGGAAACATCCTGAGGTGACCTGTAAAATGAAGTCTGCTGTGTATCTGTTCTACTTGCCTTAACCAGTTAGGCTTGGAGAGTCACACCACTTCTCTGAGCCCCCAATTGTATGTCCAGCTCCCTATTGGACACATCCTCTGGCATGATTTAAAATTTAATGCATTCAAAATGGAACGTCTTACCTTCTTCCCCTGAAAACTCTCCCTGCCTTATATTGTGGCGTCTCAGTAAATAGCACCACAACTCACTCAGTTTCTAAATTAGTCAGCACCCGTGGGCATCCTCACTACCCACATCCAGTCTATCACCAGGACTCATCGGATCTTCACAGGCCCAGCTATTTCCCTTCTCCACTGCCTTTCTGAACAAAATCAGGAAAGCTTCCAGCTCAGCTAGTCCGGACTATGACCCTGTACGTCTAACTGGCCTCTTTCCATGCTTTTCTCCTTCCGATTCCTTCACAGAGTTGCCAAAATGACTTTACAAAAGTAGATCAGACGATGTTATTTACCTGCTACAAATCCTCAGTGCTCTGTGTTACAACTAAAGTAAGGTATCAATTACTTTTTAAGACCTGCAAGGCCCACATAATCCATCCCCTTCCTAATTTTCCACCCTTGTCTCTTGTCACAACCCACTCCATTCATTCTGCTCCGCTGTTCTAGCCTCTCTTACCTCCCAGACACTTCAGGCCCTGTTTCTTCTCAGAATCTTTTCATGTGCAGCTCTTCCTGCCTAAAATACTCTTTCC
>NW_006160076.1:1795907-1798418 GCF_000334495.1 Tupaia belangeri chinensis | reverse complement strand
CTTTCCCTGGTACCTCCCTGGCAATCTCATTTTAGTCCTGCAGCACTTGAACCCACCTCCATAAGCAACCTTACCTAACACCTGTTTCTAGAACAAGCCCCCTGCTACTCTCTGTAAGAACCCCTTTCTTCCTGCATAGCACTAGCAGCAGCTCTAAGCTTCTTGTCTGCCCTGTTTTTCATCATATTCCTAGCCCATAGCAGAACACCCAGGGGATAGCTGTACTCGATGAATAATAGTTGAATAAATGAGTGAATTCCAGAGCTCCCAAGTCAGTCTATGAGTAGTGTGCTAGGTAAAACGATGGAAGGGTAGGATACTGGAATTTTGTGACCCAGTCACAATCGAAATCACTGATGCTCTTCGATAAGTAAATCAATAAACAAAGGCTCTGATGCTTGGGATTGTGCTCTAATCAAGTTCGATTCTTTTTAGTGGATTAATTTCAGGAAGGATCTTGTCCCTAGTCTATTAATGAAAGATTTCTTTCAGGAATACTGAATTAATTTTATGTTTTTTTTCATGTATTAATCATAGGTTATATAGTATTCATTGCATTTTGGATAACTTGGTTAAAAGGAAAATGAATAATAAGTAACATGAAACTCAAGATCAGGAAAATTGACCATCTTGAGGGAACTGAAACCTCTGAAGGAAGTCAGAAGCTAGCTGCTATCACCGTGGCAGACTATACACCTACACACTTGGAGCCTTTAAGAAAGAAGTTACAGCATCTTCCGTTTAGGGCACTTCCACCACACTAGAGGGGGCTGTTGTACTGAGTTTGCTTAATTAATGTTCAAAATCATTTTTTTAATATAGATTTTTTTCCTTAAACTTAGGATCTGAAACATATAGAATGACATGTGTGCCCATAAGTACTATTTGTATGGGAAAACCCACTTTCCTTTTGGAGGAATCACTGGTCTTTGAATATCTAGGAACCCCCCCAAATTCACAACATCCAGAGGAATCCATCTACCCACAGCCCACAACAATCACATTTAATCAAGGATTTCTTTGGAAAGGTTACTTTTATTATAATGCCCGAGATCCACTAGATTTTATTATTTATGGGTATTCTATTCTTTATTCTTTTGAGATAGAGAAATAGGCATTTTTTTATTTTATTGTAGGTTCCATCACTGTACATCTTTATGGCAAAGTGTCTGGTTTCTCAACATATCCATGCAGTATATGACAATCAAATTAGGGATATTGCTGTGTACATCATTTTCAACAGAAAACTTTACATTCTTTTTTCTTTTATGTGTTTCATCCCTTTGCCCCTCCTGCCCACCTTCTGTCATCTACTCCTGTCCTTTACAGTCTCTAGTATCTATATTTATCCTCCACACTATCATATAACAGAAATTGAAACATTATTTTTCAAAGTTTGCAGTGTATCATCATCTAGGAACAGAAGATCCAAAGCTTCAACTTAGCTATAAATCCCTCCTTAGAAACCTACAAAATTGAATATTCACAGAATTAGTGTTAACAATTGTGTATCTAAAAATAATTGTATACTGAGAGAGAGAATTTTGCAGGATTAGAAACTGACCGGATAGCATTTTTAAGTCATCAGAGTCCACAGGTGGGAGTCCGTGGTCTGCTAGGAAAGGCAATTGAGGGGGAAGGGGTAGGACTCTCTGTGTTGAGGATAAGGCTGAACAGAACTATGGATCCAGGAGAAGTTGACAGGTCATCTGTGTTCTGAGCAATGAAACAGTCTGCCCAAGAACACACAGTTAGGATTCTAAGTTGGTATCCTAAGTCTGGGTCTCTCTGACATGTAAATCCTAACATTTTAAGGACTGTGTAGTTATTCATCCTGGTGAGCAATACATGATACCAAGCAATTTTGTTCCTATTTTGCAAATACAAAATTAAGAGATGAAAAAGAAGTTTAAAAACACTTGGGTGGCAAGAGCTAATTACAACACAATGGGGAACAGAACTCAGAAGCCTGAATCCAGTGTTCTGACTACACCGCTAAGAGGCACTCCTTTCCAGAAGAAGCAGAGCATCGACTATGCAGTGAGGTGCACGTGCCTAATTTTCCACACACAAGTACTTTTTATTTGATATTTTTTCTTTCAGCTATGTGTTACCTAATAACAGATATCAGTTAATAGGGGGAAGGAAACTATCTTATGTGAATGGCATGCCCTATTTCACTTCATTCTCCTCTGTGGATGCTGACGCTGCCCTGGGGAAGGCCCTGACATTGCCCTCTCTTTCCTCTCTTCCCCAGGACTGCTCTATGTTGGCTTTAGTGCCTGCATGTTTGGTCTCTACAGCTTTATGCCAGTTGTCATAAAGAAAACCAGTGCCACTTCCGTCAACCTCTCTCTGCTCACAGCAGATTTGTACAGCCTGTTCTGTGGACTATTTCTCTTCCACTACAAGGTAAGTTGAGTCAGGACTTCACTGTGCAGATGACACTTTGCAGGGAATAAAGCATATAGGTAGAAATTCCGAATGCGGATTGCTCTGGTTTTGTGTAGG
>NW_006160076.1:1739711-1795891 GCF_000334495.1 Tupaia belangeri chinensis | reverse complement strand
GAATAGGAATGCCACTCTGTATGCTAACCCTCATGATTTGGTATTCTCATTTCAACTCTAAGACATCTATCCTAAGAGACCAGAAACTAAGGACAACGAATAGTTAAAGATGAGAAACAGCCAGAGGGAAGGGCTTTTGAATAACTTGGGACAATTTTTCAGACACCATTCAGCCCAGAAGCTACTGTTTTTCCAACCTGAAGCTAGGAAGATTTGTACAATTCCCAAACTACAACTGCAAAATGGATTCTGCCAAAGGCATTTGCCCAGTATGTTCTCTGTGGAGGAAAAGCACAATTCCTGCAGTTTCTACTCTCCAGATATTTATATAGCAAATATTATTGGAAAATGCTAATGCACTAGAAATATTTTTTTTCTAAATGATTTGGGGTTTGAGTAAAAGAATGCAAAGAAATATGTGAAGAGCTTGCAGTCAATTTATGAGCCCTAAAGGAAGAAATTATCTGTTCCAAAGATGGCAGCCTCTTAGAATGCAAGTCTCTGCCCTCATCTTTACCCACGGCAGGCATGGATTACGGGACTAAGGTCAAATGCAGTTTTTAACACCACAGTTACTGAACCCATTAATAGTTGATTAGAACTGGTATAATTCTAACTAGAATTATAAGGTAAGGGTCAGTTGAGACCATGGCCCAGGGTAAAACAGGCCAGCTATGGACTATCTAAGCAGGTAAGACCAAACCAGGACAGGCAAAAGAAAACACACTCTGGCTACTTCGAACTGAGAGCTTCACCAGACATGTTATAGTCACCCTCACCAGCACATGGTGTGGCAAGCTGATGGGGCACCTTGATGGGCAGTTCACTTCTGCCAGGTGAAACTGGGTGTGAGGGTTCTTGGATAAACAATGAGCCAAAAAAGTTTGTAGTAAAAATGACCAGAGGCAAAGCAGTGAAGTGAAAGAGAATCAGAATTACTATCGAGAGAAATCCAAGTCATAGACAAGAAACAGACTGAGAAGAGCAGACAAGGGTGAAAAAGAGGTCACAGACAAGGCTGTTTAGAGGCTGGGAGATCAGGAAGCAGTTGTGGGAGACTTGAGACGTTGAGAAGGTGCCAGCAGCAAAAGACAGGGATAAAGTTTTTATTCTTTTCCCCAATTTTAATGAGTTGTAATTATCAAATAAAAATTGTATATATTTAAGGCAAGTAACATATCTTGATATACATGTACATTGTGAAATGCTTACCACAGTTAAGGTAATTAACATAGATAACTCTTGTCTCAGTTACCTTTTATCTCTGTGTGTGCATGTGTGTGTGTGTGTGTGTGTGTGTGTGTGTGTGTGTGTGTGTGTGTGTGTGTGTGTGTGTGTGTGTGTGTGTGTGTGTGTGTGTGTGTGTGTGTGTGTGTGTGTGTGTGTGTGTGTGTGTGTGTGTATGTGCTGAGAATATTTAAGAGGTGCTTTCTTAGCAAATTTCAAGTATACTATACATTATAATTAACTATTGTCACCATGGTTCATTAGATCTCCAGAACTTTTTCATCTTGTATTTGAAAGTTTGTACCTTTTGATCGGCATCTCCCCCTTGGTCCCACAAGTTACAATTTGATATAAAGCCTTTCTCCCCCATGTGATAGTGAAATTATACCTTAAAGAAACTAGGACTGGATGTAGTTTGTACTTTGTTTTGTCTGTAAGTGCAGTCTCTGCTTCCTGAGATCACCCTGATCTTCATAGGGGTAAAAAGTAAGGTTACAATACGTTCCCCATACTCCTGAACATAATGCTAGAACTTAGTCTCCCTTAAAATTCCCTTCTGCATGCTCTCAGTTATTTAACAGAGACCTGGGGACCACGTGGCTATGGTCTCATCACTACAACAGAGTGGCCACCATTTTTCCTCTCCTCTCTTCAGTTTAGCATCCACATCTAGTCTGTTCCTTAATATGAGTTCAGTTCTTTGCAAGTATTCCTGTGTAACTGGTTTTATGTAAGTTCCTGAACTAGAAGAATCCCTTTCATCTTTCTGAAAGAAAGATGCCCAAAAGCCATTGTTCTGATTGAGCAGTCTAGCTCTCAGCATCCCTTAGTCTAGAGTTTCTGCAAGTCTGGTTTTACCCACTGTGTTTGCTAAAAAATCTGGTTTGACAGGCTATATCCCAGAGCCACAGATGCAATAGCTGAGAATATGTTTGGGGAAGTCTGCATTGTTAATGGGCCCGTCTCCAGTGCTCTCTCCATTTAAGAACCACTGTTTGGGGTGCCTGTTCCTGTTTTCATCTGTCACTTTCACCTGTCCACTGGCCTTAGGACTTGGGGCTTCCCATGTTTACAAGTGTCAGGAACTGAGAAGGCCGATGAATCAGGTAAATTCTAATTCTCCACAAGGCAACCTCTTATTCCATCATTTGTATTTCACTGCTTACTTAGGACAAGTTATGTGGCTGAGAAGGAAATAGTAACCATCTTTCCATCTGAAGGGAAGCATTATTATCTGAAAATTAAATTCTTGTATTCACCAGTTTAGAGGTATAAAGGATATTTTTGTTTCTTAAAGCAGTTTTTTTTATTAGACACACATCTTTTTATTATTTAAAAAATAAATCTCCTTAAGGAAGGTATTGAATCAGTACAGTAGTATTTTTTCTAGTTCACATTGATTCCTGTTGTCTTCTTAAAATTAAACTTTTGAGTTTAATTGTAGATTCATATGCAGTTTTAAGAAACGACAGAGAGATCTCGTTTTCCTTTTACCTAGTTTTCCCTATAAGTAACACCTCAAAAAACCATAGTACAATATCAGGATATTAACACTGGTACAGTCAACGTCTAGAACAGTTCTTCACCACAAGCTTATTTTTGTTATCTTTTTATAACCACATCTAATACCGTCTCACCCATCCCTAACCCCTTAAAACCACTCATTTGTTCTCCATTTCTATAAATTTTAGGAATGCTGTGTAAGTGGAATTTCACAGTATGTTACCTTTGATATCGACTTTTTTCTACTCAGTATAACTTTGTGATGACATTCGGCTTGTTGCCTAGGTCAGTTTTTCTGTTGTTTGTTTTATTGCTGAGTAGTAGTCTATTATATGGGTATACCACAGTTTATTCAACCATTCATCTGGTGAAGGATATTGGGGTTCTATTTGGGACTATTATAAAAAACGCTGCTATAAACATTTACTTAGAGATTGTTATGTAAACAGTTTTCATTTTTTTTGTGATAAATACTCAGGAGTATAATTGTTGGGTATTATGGAAATGACATCTTTAGTTTTGTAAGAAATTGTCATGCTATTTTTCAAAGCAATCTTTTGTCTTTTATTACAAAGAAATACATATGTGAGAAAGAATATACAAATGAATACTCTCGGGGTCTGCATATTGCATAGTGGTTATGTCGCTGGACTCCCACATGGCCAACCGCAGTGTGACTCCCAGGCCCAGTGGCTTTAAAATCATGCTGGGAATGTGTGTGTGCCCGCCCCAAATCCCGAAAGAATGGAGGAGAAAAGATTGTGGCATGGCCATCCCCCCTGGGAGTGACTTCTCACTTTCTCTCTCACTGTCTGTCTGTCTCTCTCTCTCTGTCTCTCTCTCTCTCTCTCTGGCAAACACACACACCCTAAGGCAAAAAACCTCTAAAAATTTTAAAGTAAGTACTCTTATACATTGGTACCATTTTACATTGCATGCATAGTCATGCATCATTTTATGACAGAAATACATTCTGAGAAGTGTGTCATTAGCCAATTTTTTTTGTTGTCTAAACATCATAGAGCATACTTACACAAACCTAGGTGGCACAGTCTAAGTGACATGATATTGCCTATATGATTCTCATGGGCCATTGTCACACATGCAGTCTGTTGTCAGCTAAAGTATCTTTATGTGGTACATGACTGTTGCACATGTGTTTTACAATTTGTGTGTTTTAATACAAAATTAATTATGCGTAAATAGCTTTGTCATATGCTTTCTTTAAAGTTAACATGTACATATTTCCATCATTTAATGTCTCTGTAGAATATGAGTCTAAATTGGTGATTCTCAAGCCTAGCCTTACATTACTTTACCTAGAAAGAATCAAAAACATAGTCATGCCCAATCCTATCCCAGAGAGTCCGATGCTGATTAATTAGTAGTGGGACCTTAAAAGCTCTTCAGGTGACTCATCACATATCCTGATATACAGCCAGAGTTGAGAATCACTTGTCTACAAGATTTATTTTTAAGTTTGCCAGACGGCACACGCACTCTCCAGAGAGAGAGGGAAAGTAAGGAAGCACCCCATGGGGCATGGCCACACGACCTCTTCTCCTCTGTTTCTCCCTCCTTTTGGGATTTTGGGCACGCATTCCCAGAGTGTTTCAAGCCACTGGTCCAAGATTCAAACCACACACAGGCAGTCATGTGGGATCTAGCCACCTTAACCACCATGCTGTGGGCTGTCCCTGCAAGATTATTTTTTAATAGCTATATATTATGCCACAGATTGGTTATACTTTACTAAACCCAGGGGTTCTCAGCCATGGCACTGGGGACATTTTTGCTTTCTTGTTTTAGAGGACTGTCTTGCACACTGATGTTTATTTGCATCCCTGGCCTGACACATTAAATGCCAATGATGCCTTCCCCCACCCTTCCTGCCACCAGAAGTTGACAACAGAAATGTCTTTACACATTACTAAATAGCGACAACCACAAAATAAACAATCCCTCATAGTTAAATTCATATACGTCTTTTTGGCTAATATAAATAACTTGGAGAATCAGTTTATAGTAAACATGACATTGAATTATTGTGTTTTTAAAAAATTCACATAATTGATTTTTTTCACTAATTTGAAACAAAAAAACCTTTTACACAATTTGAGAATCCTGTTGACCAATCAGGAGCCCTACATAGAGGCAATACATGCAAAGTAGATGCATAGCCCTAATTTAGACTTACATTGTATAGAGATATTAATGATGTGGAAATACATGCATTATGACAATGAATATTAGGACATACACAAATGCTCTATTTCTTCTCTCCCTTCATTTTCATTGCACTTACAGCTCATACCGCGCCACTTAGTTCATGAATAAACACTGCCTTGGATTTTTTTATCATTGTTTTACAAACAATATTGTTAAATATCTGTGAAGAACTAAGCAAGATACTCTTTAATTTAAATATTTTTTAAAAAAATAAGCTTTTCTTTTGCCTTAAATAGTTTCTGAAAGACTCTTCCAGCAATGCTTGTATTTGCAATCAGAGAGTCATTGTTCCAGGGTTTTTCTCCAAGTCCGCCTTGCTTGCCAGCCTGTGAGGTAGTCTTTGGCTCTACAGATGAAGGACCAGAGCTAGGGAAAGGGCAGGGCTGGGTGGCCCTCCTGTTTCTCATCACAACTAGATGGTCATCTGGGAAAAATGGATTTTAAATAATGTTTACTGAGGTTACTTTTATCACGATGAGCAATTTATAGTCAGTGGAAAAATTTGGTACATTTTTCAAAATTCACAAAGTTATGGTGATGGTGTGTGGGGGGGTGTACTTGGGGGGCATGGTGAGGAAAACTGGTCATATTTGTATGTCTTTTTGGGAAAATGTCTACTTAAAACTCTTGCCCACTTTTCTTATTAGTAAATTATATCCGTTCTTTATATATTCTGGATACTAGGCCCTTACCAGATACACAATTTTCTTTCTTTCTGGTGTCCTGTAAAGCACAAAAAATTCTAATTTTGATAAAGTGCAATTTACCTATTATACTTTTATAAACATGAATGGAACCAAGTAACTTCCCCTACTATTTTGGGGCCCCCAAGTCTTCCCTCGTTGCTTTCTGAGGCTTCTCTTCTGCTGGGCTGTAAAGGATGACTGAAAGCTGCAGTCACAGAACAAGAAGATTCAATTCAGGTGGGTTGATGTTAATGCTATAAAGAATGCAGTGTGGAAGAGGGTTTGTTTAAGCCAATAATCCTCAACTTTGCACTTCAAAATCCTTGGAAAGGTTTTAAAAACACTGATACTTGGATCCTACCCTCACTGACTCAGCCCAAGTGCCACCTGTTTAAGAGCTTCCAAGATGACTCCAGTTTACTGCCAGAGTTAAGCCAGACTTACTGTAATGAAGGGACTTCAAGAAGTTCTTGAAAAACTATAATTAAAGTATGAGTTTATTTTGGTGCAAGCCATTTTGAAATCCATGCATAGTTTGGGCATAATACACATTTTCCAGAAATATTCTGAAAACCCTTTTTATGTGGCTACAAGCAGGTGGGAACAGAACCAAAGGGTGAAAGTTATAAGATTACTGCTAACTAGAAAGAAGCATTATTAACCACTAGTCCTCTGGGAGTGGAATAGACTATCTAGGGAAGCAGGAATTTGCTGAAGGAGGCTGGGCACAAATGTGAGAGAGATAACATGTGGAAGTCTCATGGTTCATACATGGGGACTGGACCGGTGACCTCTGAGAGCTCATTTCATTTTACTACAGTCTGCAGTTACAGTTTCTTCTTTCACTTAATCATGATGTCTTTATTCTAAGCACCTCTGGGCTGATTTATAAATACCAGCCAGTTTGAAGGGAATAGCTATTTTCTCACAGATGTTACTAACCCATGTAGAACTAAATGACTAAATGAAGTTCTCCTACTCATCATGGATTATTTTCTTTTCCTTGTTTTTTCTTGGAAGAAATCTGTCCCTTCCCCCTCCCATCAGTCCACCAACTGCAGCAGCTCTGCCTCTTGCACCGACTGCTGTGACTGCTGTGGTGAGTGGACAGGAAAGCACCACGCCCTGGGAAGCAAAATACCTCATTCCAGATTTGACTCCCTGGATGGCAAACTAATTTTATAAGAGATTTTAGAAGTTGTTATATATTTCTGTTCTTTAGTACCTGACAACATTATTGAATCCTGAACAGTAAATCTATAGTAATCCATAGAAAGTAAATGAAATGAGCTTCATCAGGCTTCAGGTACCCCAAAACAAAACTCAAGAGATTGACTTAGAGACTTTCTAATTTGATGATATGTTGGCTTTTCAAGTTCAGATGTTGATATGATATAAACTCTATCACCTTACATATTTTGTACAAACAGGATAGTTTGAGTTTTGCTTTTTATTTTATATATATATATATGTATATATATGTATATATATATATATATATATACACACACATATAGTTTGTTTGTTTGTTTTTGTTTGTTTATTTTCCAGAAGATGTGTGTGTTCTTTAAAGATAGGGATAGAAAGCATCTTCCTGTAGGACATGGTCATACCTTTTCTCTCTGTTTCTCTTTTTTCCTCCATTCCAGCTTGTTTTTGAAGCTGGTGGGGCCAGGATTGGAATTGTGGTCAGCCATGAGGGCTTTGGTTCTCTATGGGCTGGGCTTAACTCTTGCACTTCAGAGCTGACCCTCAATCAGGACACGTTTGACACTGAAGGGAGGGTTTCCTATTGTTTCTGAAACAAAGTGCCATTGACTTAGTGTCCTAAAATAACACATACTTACTCTCACAGTCCTGGAAGAAGTCTCACTACGCTAAAATCAAGTGTTCGCAGACTGCTACATCTGGAGGCTTTAGGGGAGAATCCCTTCCCTTGCCCTTTCTAACATCTAGAGGCCACTGCATTCCTTAGCTTGTGACCTCTTCATCTGCCCCAGCAGTATGACATATTCAAATGTTGAAACTGCTCTGTCCTTCCTGATTCCCTCTTACAAATCTCGTGATTACACTAGACCTACCCATCTCTAAATCCTTTATCACATCTGCAGCATCTCTTATGCCACGTAAAGTAGCGTATTCACAGGTTCCAGGAATTAGGGTGAATCTTTGGGGGAGTATTATTCTGTTTACCACAAAGAGGCCAGGAAGAATGACACCGGGACAGTAGGGTGCCCTGGCTCCAAGGTGGGCCAGCTGGGACACATGGATGATTTGCTGTTCAGGAGCCACGTGTGGGCCTTGAGGACACCTTCTCTACCTGCAGATGTCCTGTGCCATTTGTAGAATTTCCCAACTGATTGTTAAAGTAGTTCTGGTTTCCTTCTAAGGTAAGATTTTAATAAAGAAGACACTAAGTCATGTAGGGAGAAAGTAAACTGAGATGGGAGGACTGTTTCAGTGTCTACGTGTGAGGTATGAGTTTAACCAATATGCTGTGGCTTAAGAGTGTGGACTTCAGGGTCAAAGAAACTCCATTTAAGTTGGTGGTTTCTGTCTACGCTGACAGCTCCTTGGACCAGTTACTTATTCTCTCCAGACTTTAAGGTGATGAGGTTTCCCTTGTGGAGGTATTAAGTTAGACAATGTATCCATGGTGACCGGCAGTGACGCACTTACCTGATTAAACACAAGGTTCAGGATTAGAAATCCCTATCTCATTTCCCTGTTGGACTGGAAATCTTATCGTAAGGTTTTGGAACTATATGTAGCTCTTACCAATTTTATATGAGTTCCCTCTACCTTATTTCTTGTTTGAAAAGGCAAATCAGGGATGTTGTGCATAAACATGTAGAAAATAATGTATCAGTCATTTTCAGCTGAGTCCTCTGATTTCTTCATTGCTTACAGTAGAATTTTTAGGAGACAACCAGAAATACAAAACATTTGAGGACTGTTAAAATAAAACCCCAGTAATTTATTTCACTATATGGAGGCCATCACGCACTGAACATTCTTTAGAAAAATAACAGCCAACACTGAGTATATGAAATACTTCTTTTTGCTTGATATTTAAAATGGAAAATGGCTTACTTGACACGTTTGCTATTATCTTTTCAAAGTTTAATTGATTGCCAGAGAATTGCTGTTAATAAAGGTGAGAGTATTTTCTTAAGATATTCTTTTTGTAACTTTATTAAAATAAACTGGAAACTGATGGAGAAAAGTGATCACTGCAAGTTCTGTCCAAGCCTTCTTCAAATACTCCACTTAGGCTGTTAGCTTATATGGTTCTCCATTCTGCAATGCCTGAAGTCACAGGTGGTCCTGTTTGAAGAGTACTATCTAAGGAAGAGATGGGCTCCATAAAACTCCTCTTCTTGCATCAGGAAAATGTTTTAACCATCCAAATATTTAATTTAAAAAAATAGGGAGATAGAGATTCCAAAATCATTTGTCCAAGGAGGCTGTTTTAACTATTACAAGTAATGTGATTAATGTGAATTTTATAGGATTTCATCTGCATGTTTTCATTTTAAAAATTATGCATGTTTTGGTCACATCTTCATACCAGATTTTAAAAGATGATTGTTGTCAGTTACAAAAAAGTCAGGGAAATTTCTGAATGGCAACTGGGTACGCTAGCAATCCAGGTTACATCCTACAAGAACAGGTGTAGTATTCCATGGTCTTCTACCTCTGCATCAGCCACTACAATTACATCCCACATGTGCCAGGGTATCTTACTGTCTTGTTTTTGTTGTTATAAGAGACCTGGCAAACAAAGTTCATTAACTCTGGACACAGGGTCATTTTAATAATATATTTTTATGTATTAAATTAAAAAAAAAACTTTATTTAACAAGTGTTTATTTATTCTGTGCCTGCTATGCACCAGCCACTGTTTTGGCATTTATCTCTATTTATAAATAGAGATGACAAGAACACTAAAAAAACCACTGGGCACATTACTGCGAACCAAACAACTGAAGGCTGGATAGAACAGTAATTTCAAGTATCCTTAGCATTTGAGTGCCAATGCCAGAGAGTTTGCAGAGATTGGAAATTTTAATTAAGAGTAGAATCTTTCATCAGACACTGATCCGAATCTTGTGCCAAGTCACTCTGTTGATCTTCTGTGGCCACGAGCAATTTCAGTAATGCAACTGCACTTTCGAAAGCCCGGGCATGTAGCCTCAACCTGTGGCAGCTGATGAGCATAAAAGCAATGCTTCACATTGTATTTATAAAAATACCCCTGTTATATTTCTTTTTGCAAAATGGCTTCTTAAAAAGCTGTGAATTTTAAGCTCATACTGTCCTATTAAAAAGGAAAAAATCTATTCATTTGAGGTTAAATGAGCAATTCTGGAGGAGATTATAGTATGTGAAATAAACCAGGCAAAGAAGAGGAAATGTTACATGATCTCCTCATCTACAGAAATTGGAAAAAATTACGTTGTAAAAGAAGGACATGAAGAGTGACTACTAGAGGGACCAGTAGTTAGTCTAATGGCTATGTCACTGGACTCCCACATAGTCAACCGTGGTTCGAGTCCCGGACCCAGTGGCTTAAACTCACGCTGGGTGCATGTGCGTGCGTGCCCAAGATCCCGAGAGGAGAATGGAGGAGAAGGGATTGTGGTGTGGCCATCTCCCCTGGGGGATGATTTTCTGCTTTCTGTCTCTCAGTCTCTGTCTGTCTGGCGAGCACACGCGCCCTATGGCAAAAAACCTCTCGAGCCCCCCTGCCCTATGGCAAAAAACCTCTCAGAAAAAAAAAAAAAAAAGGAATGACTACTAGAGGCTGGGAAGGATGGGAATGGTTTAAGTTAGAGTGATGTTGATTAACAGAAAAGAAATTGCATATATTACATAAAAGGATTAATGTCTAGAGTTATAAAGTATAGTAGGGAGAATGTGGTTAAACAACTTACTGTCCATTTCAGAGGTGCTAAAAGAGTATTTTGAATGTTCCCATCACAGAGTAATGACAAATGACTGAGATGATACCCTGTGTCAATCATTTCACATTGCATGTTCATGTAATGAAAAATCACACTGTACTCCCAAAAATATATGCAATCGTTATATGTTAATAAAAAATTAAAAAGAAAAGAAAAAGATTGTCTCAAGCATTAAAGACTGAAGCAGAGCCAAGGTGCTGCTCAATACATCACAATAGACCCCATGGATGGATATTTTGCTCCAAATATTTATTTGAAGTTTTAAGAGTTTTTCATTGTTTTGTTGTAGATTTTTGCCTTAGAGCATGTGCAGTCACTGGAGAGAGATACAGAAGGAGGGAAAGTGGGAAATTACCCCTCATGGGCATGGGCACCCTGCAGTCTCTTCTCCTCCATTCTCCTTGTGGGATTTTAGCCACTCATGCACATGGGCATGGCATGTTTTTTTCAGCCACCAGTTCAGGACTCAAAACACGGAAATGGCCATGTGGAATCCAGTGCCTTAACCACCATGCCATCTGCTGGCCCAGAAGTTTTAATTTACTCTCTCCTATGAAAAACTAATGATACTGTCCATTGTGTTTTATGTTATTAGTTATTTTAAAAGTTAACTTTGGGGACCAGCAGTTAGCGTAATGGCTATGTTGCTGGACTCTCATGTAGTCGACCGCGGTTTGCGTCCCGGACCCAGTGGCTTAAAACTCACGCCGGGTGCATGTGCATACGTGCCCAAGAGCCTGATAGGAGAATGGAGGAGAAGGGATTGCAGTGTGGCCATCCCCCCTGGGGGGTGATTTCTTGCTTTCTATCTCTCTGTCTCTCTGTCTGTCTGGCGAGCACACGCGCCCTATGCCAAAAACCTCTCCCCCCCCAAAAAAAGTTAACTTTGATAAACATAATCCCTCTGTTTTTTAAGCCATATTTCCATACCTACTACCTTTGCTATGCCACCAGTCTTTGAAATGCAGTCTTGTCTTTTCTGGATACCTTATTTTGACTGATCTCTTGGTTGACTAGATTTTATCACTGTTGGCATTATCAGGAAACAGGGCTGCTATATATAACCGAGCACAATTTGTCCATATGTAGCGAGTATTTTCTCTATAATGGGAAGCAGGTAATAGTTAAGTCTCTTGAAGAAGGTGAGACTTTGGGTTCACTGCAAAAGTGCATTGAGATACTCGTGGATCTGACAGTCAGTGCTCCTGGTTTCCTCAGTCTTTGCTTCCTTGAAAATATTTCTTGTCTTCATATTCAAAGAGTGAGTTACTTGTGGTGGTATTTTCCTTTTTTCTTTTCAGAACTTCATGAGATTGTTTGCTTTGTTTTGTTTTGTTTGTTTGTTTTTAAAAATTGAGTCCTGAACCCAATTTTTTTGTTTTGTCAACCTTTTAAGTGACTAGATTTTATTTTGGGAGCCCGCAAGTGTTGTATCTCTGAGTTCTTTAATTTAAGAACCTCTCTGATGTCATTTTTTTTTTTTAAGAGAGAGAGAGAGAGAAAGATTGTTTTTCTCACTGGAGACACACAGAGAGAGACAGCAAGAAATCACCACCACCACCACCCACACACACAGATGGGATGGCCATGCTACAATCCCTTCTCCTCCATTTTCCTCTTGGGATTTCAAGCGCACACATGCATGCCCGGCATGAGTTTAAAATCGCTAGGTCCTAGACTTGAACGGCGGTTAACTATGTGGGAGTCCAGCACCTTAACCACTGTGCCACCTACTGGCCTACTATCTTTACATTTGTAGGTCAATTTGGCCTATGGCTTCACCCACTTATAGAGGTATGACCATTTTGTACCTTAACTACCCCCTCAACTCACCAAGGAGCCCCCAAATATTGGGAAGCTCCAGTGACCCACTGCTTTCTGAAGAACCTGAGGAAATAGGTAAGAATTTCTATTCCAGGGTATAAGCGTGTTTCTTTCACTTTTCCCTGAGCTTGCCTAATCACCACTTCTATCAGTTCTTTCCAAACGGGAGATTTCTGTGAGACTCTTCAGAGTTGGCCAACTCTTCTTTTTTCAGAGAATACTCTAGTAAGGAACGCTGGTTACTCATCAATACAGTCATGCTTTCTAGACTTTTCCCTTCTACACTATCCCTTGTCTACCACTTTTCAAAGTTTCTGACATACAATTTTACCCCTCTTCTTTTCCTTCTTTCTTTTTTTTCCTGCTATAAATTTATTGTAGCTACATAAGGATAAAACTGTGAGCTCTAATTTCTCTTTCTTTTTATTTTCCTTTTTTTCTAAATTTTTTTCCACTTCAAGTAGGCTTTTAATACATACAGAAAAAGACTAATGCATATAAATACAGTGGTTCTTTTCTTGTTTGGTTGCCACCCAGCTTTGACTGGTTTTGGTTTCAGCATTCATGCCATGAAATACTGAGACTGTGGCCCTGCTTCCTACTAACATCTTCACTCAGAAACATTTTTTCAGCATATTCACACGTGTATGTAAGCACTGAAGCAAGTGTATGCTTGTAGAGAGACATATCTGAAAGGAGGTTCATCAAAATGTAAACATGAGTACAAGGGCAGACGCAAACCTGAGCCTGGTTAGGATTTCCAACTCCACTTCCTACCAGACGGTCCCTAACTTTTGTGTTCCATGGGTCTATCTGGCAGTATGAGGAAGCTCAGAGGTCCCTTTTCACACTGTTAGGTCCCTTTAGTTTTTAAGAATCTAAAATAAAATAAATAGGATTACAAAACCAATTATATTAAAACAAGGTTGTGAAAATATTTGTAAATGTGACAATACATTAATATACAAATCACAAGATCTAGAAGCAGATCTAGTAACAATGCCATGTCAAAACAATGAAGAGCATATGTAATTTTTGGAGGGATCTGCAGCTATTGTAACATGATATGAAATTAAGTGATTTCTATAGGTGAAAACATCTAAGGTACTGATAATTCTATTGCAGCTCACCACTTGCATTTGTAATTGAAGAAATGCTGAATCTTAACTAGAGGTTATTGAAAAGAAAGATCTAGGTTTCTCATCCAGGTACATAGACGCCCTGAAATCCGTACAGGGACTGCTGGTCACGGTTGCAACAGGCTTGTTCAGCAGTTACCTCTGTCAATCTCACTTTCTCCATAAACAAAATGGAGATGATAATATTGGGTCTTCAGAAAAGTCACGGCATATTTTTCTATGTTTTTCTATGCAAAACTGCATCAAGATGTTTCTGGTGATCTAGTAGTATCCATCTCATAAGATTAATTGTGAAGAGTAAATAATACTTGCAAACCATTAATTGCAGTATCCGGCACAGCGAATTTTCAATAAATAATGCCATTATTAAGGATAGTAGAATTTTGAGCACTTGTATACCATGTTTTTCGCATGTTGAAGTGTTGGCATAAAATCATACATTGCTGAAACATCATATGAGCATTCAATATTTTTGCAATCATGAAACAGTATTTTTGTTTCAGTATGAAAGTAATGCTAGCAATCCCTTCAAATAAAAAGGAAGCCTAGACATGAACCTCTGCCATTGAAAAATGGACAAAGTTGCAACATACTCCCGATTAGAAATAGTGAACCATCAGTTTTAGTTGACAACTATACAAAAAATTAGTGTTTTTTCTTGCTTTTGTTTTTCTTGTTTTTACTTTCTAAAATTCTTCAGCCAGTAGATTGCTAGGTGCTATTTTAGAGTTAATATGCCTAGTTCCTTCTCATTGGAATATATTTTAGGATATAGTTTTACTTTTCAAAATAATACATTATGAACTGTTCCATAGAGCCTCAAATTTAGCTCTGTAACTCAATCTAACTTGAAGGTAAATTTGGTTATCAGTTTGCATCCTGTTCTTTCTGGATGCTTCAAGGAGCATTCATGTGCAGGAATATAACTATCCCAATGGTTCTATGGAGGTCTCAGTAGTTATGGTTTGATTGTATTAGTGTTTTCTTGACGGTCCATTAATCCCATCTTTAAATAAAGGCCTGACTTTGTGTGGGAAGTGGTACTAAACTCCAGGATGACAGGGGCTGGGCATGGCTCCTTCTTAGCCATATGCCTGGTGCCTACTACGGAGCACAGCACAGTGTGTTTGGTGATTATTTGTTGAATGAAAGGTTTACTTATACAAGAAATATTGGAGGTTCATCTTCAATTTTCTACACAGAATATCATCTAGAAATTTTCACAGAAGCTTTAAGAAAGCAAAACAGATCCCACAATAGCAATAGTGTTTTGATTCCTTTTTTTTGAAGGAATTGTAGGGTTGCTTAAGGAATATCTCAAGGGAACATGGAGAATAGAAAATTAGTTCAATGCTTAACAATATGCAATGTCATGGGGGTATAGAAGCATAGAGCTTACATTATGAGTTGAAACTTTGTTAAGGAATTTCTTTATTAAGTAATAATATCTACTATTTAGATAATTCATAAGTCATCTCATAGTAAAATTGTGAAAGGAATCATTATCACTTACCATAATTACATATCCATCTACATGTGTATTTGTGTATTTAACCAGGGATTAGTAAACTTTTCTGCAAAGGGCTAGATTGTAAATATTTTGGTCTTGGGCCAGCAGGTTGCACAGTGGTTAAGGCACTGGACTTTCACGTGGCAGACAGCAGTTCAAGTCCCAGATCTGGTGGCTTGAAAATCACACCGTGCACATGTGTGTGAATTCCCAAAATCCAGGAGGAGAATAAAGGAGAAGGAATTGTGATGTGGTCACCCCCATTTTCCCTCTCTTTCTCTCTCTTATGAGCACACACACCCTATGGCAAAAACCTGGAAAAAAAATTTAGTCTTTGCCAGCCATATTGTCTCTGTCACAACCATTCAACTCCACTATGGACATGGCTGTGTTCCAATAAAGCTTTATTTACAAAACCTAATAGATGCAAGATTTGTTAGTTTGCTGACCCTTGACTGTAATTTATAGTTATAAGTAGAAAACTATAACTGTCCTTACAAACTTTTCCCTAATCTTCCACACTAACAACCAATAATTTTCTCTGGGAAGTGTTTCATTAATAAAACTGCTAAAATGTAAAAGCTATACACAAATGCATTTCAAGTGTGCGGACTTGTTTTCAAAGCTGTTAGTAATTTTTTCCACCCAGTTTCAGAGTAAGTGGAGTGTCTGTCTCTTATTCGAGTTTGGTGGCATTTAAAACTGTTAGTTTTTGTAAAAGGATATCTTCACAATGCTGTGAAATATCTTCAATTGACTAGTTTACTGGTTTCATTTCATGTAAAAGAATAAGTGAGATACCAATGCAAACCAGTAGCCTTGAGCTCTGTGAGAGGGAAAGAATACTAAATCATTGCAGAGCAACCATCTATTTGGGAAGCAAATATATCCAGAGAAAGGGAGAACACTCTACTGATTTCACACAGACAATGTACTAAAGAAAAGATGATATCAGGTAATAATATTATCAAAGTAAATTTTCCCAGAATTACATGTTTTCAGAGAAAAGACTATCACACAAATTTTTTTGACAGTAAAAAAGTTCCTTTCTGAGTTACAAGTCTTCTTACAGTTTGACAAAGTCTGGCCATTTTCATCTTCCTCAAAAAAAAAAAAAAAAACAAGAAATATATATATATATGTATACACACATACACACACACACACACACACACACACACACACCAGTGTTGCTGAATATCTCATCACATTTTTATAGCACTGCATGGAATTCAAGGAATTACACAATAGTATGAAAATTCAATAATAATGATGTTGTAAAAATTTATTATAGAATAACCAGAAATTCTGGGCCCAGTGCCAGTATCTCTTTATGATATTCTGGAATTTAAAAGTAAACATTGAGGGCTATTTAGGAGAAGAGGGAAAGTATTTATCAAGAACCAAACCATTTACTTAGAAAAAATTAACCATTAAAATCCTAATATGATTCCTTTATTGGCAATTGCCTCGTCATAATATTCTTTAGAAATAAAATTTTCATCCATTTATATAATTTTCTGTTGTTTTTTTTTCTGCAACCACCTGGTATACAAAAAAGAAGGAATTATAGAATTCCAATATCATTGCAGGGGAGCTCATTTTTCATTTTGTCAAGGGGTTTCCTCCTCCCCCAGCCGTGATAATATTTCTTGATGATTCTTCATTTCTGTGAATCAAGAAAGAACACCTTTTAAGGCCATCAATATCCATGAAGTTTGTTCCAGGATATATTGGATTAAGGTTGAGTCCTTCCCCTAACCAGAAGAAATATGGTTGCCCTTACAAACTTCAGTATATAAAATAGAAGAAACAAAAAGAATTGCTTTATAATACAGTTAACCAAGTAATTAAGAGAGTAGAGAGAATTGAACCAAAGACCAAACCCCAGGTCACTGTGTCAGCTGACACTGCGGTATTAGAGACGTAAGTGTACAGTCAAACCTCCCCACACCTTTACTTCATCAGCACCAAGGATAATGAAATGAGGTGAATTAGTTTTCTAAGTAAGATATCATACCTAATTTGGAAATGTTATTCATTGTGCTTTCCTGAATATATAATAGTTCTCTTCTTATATAAAACTTCTCAGGTGCAAGGAAGGAGACAAAACGGGTAATGAGAAAACTTTACAGAGTAAGTATTGGCAGGAATTAGAACACACTGCTTATAATATCATAGTAGTTATTAAGTGCAAATCCCCACTGGTTTAAGAAATGACATGTGAATAGGGGAATAAATGCATCACAAGAAATGCTTAGTTAAGACTCTCATGTCCTAGACCAACAGATGGCATAATGGTTACGTCACTGGATTCCTATGTAGTTGACTGCGGTTTGAGTCCTGGACCTGGTGGCTTAAAATTCACACCGGGCATGTGTGTGTGTGTGTGTGTGTGTGTGTGTGTGTGTGCCCAAAATCCCCAGAGGAGAATGGAGGGAAAGGGATTGCTCCATGGCCATCACTCCCCACCCAGGGGGGATGATTTCTTGCTTTCTGTCTCTCTCTCTCTCTCTCTCTCCCTCTCACTCTCTGGCAAGCACATACACCCTATAGAAAAATCTTTCAAGAAAAAAATGTATTCTATCACAGTTCTGGGTATGAGAGTCTGAGATAATTTTCAATGGGCTAAAATAAAGGTTTAGCAGAGCCTTGCTCTATCCAGAATCTCTAGAGAAAGAGCTTTACATTGTTCTTTTAGCTTCTGTAGCTACCAGTATTCCTTGATTTATAGATCATCACTCTAATCTTTAAGGCCAATGTCTTCAAATCCCTCTCTGCTCCATCTTTAAACCCCTTTAGTCTCTGTGTGTCTAAAGCCTCTCTCTACCTCCTTTTTATAAGGTACATGCAATCCTATTTAGGGCCTAACTGTATGTATGTGTATGCTCTGCTGCCCATGACAAAATAGTATAGGCTGGATGAGCTTAAACACTAAAATTTACTTTTCATATTTTTGAAGGCTCCAAGTCTCAAATCAAGACCTGACAGGGTTTAGTGTCCCATGATGGCTTTCTTCCTAGCTTTCAGATCACCACTGTTGTACAACTTCTTCCCATAACCTTTCCTAGGTATTTACAGAGGCAGGGAAGAGAGACAGAGACGGCTTTCTACTGTCTCTTCTTATAAGGACACTCATCTTCTTATTGAGTCATGGGAAAGTTATGACAAATGTTTGCACAGAAAAACAGAAAAGTACGTCATGACTTTCCTGATGACCTAATAGATCAGGCTCCCTCCCCCCACCCCGGCCGCTGTGATCCTGGTTAACCTTATCTCATTTAACCTTAACTACTTCCTCAGAAAGCTCATCTCCAGCTACAGTCACACTGAGGCATAGAGCTTCCACATAAATTTCAGTACATTGCATCCAGGATAATCTCTCATGATTCTTAATCTAATCACATCTGCAAACACCTTTTCTTCAAATAGTGAAACTAACATTCACAGGTCCCAAAGGTAAGGATGTAGATGTCTTTTGATGGGCTATTTTTAGCCTACACACGAAGGAAGCAAAACAAATTACTAAGTTATTCACATATACTCATGAGTGTCTAAATATAATTTGTGCCAATGAAGAGTAGTTGCTCAAAATAAACAAAGTAAAACAAAATAGGAAGTTGGGAAGATTCCAGTGACTTATCTAATTATACATTATTATAAGAAAACTCAAAATAAATAAATCTAGACCCCAAGTCTATAACCAAGATTATTTGTATTGACAAAGGGCCTTTCCTCCAGATGGATTGTTGTATACGTCTTTTAAATAGCCAATTCCATAAATGTATTTTCTTTATTTTATTATCATTATTATTATTGTTTTAAGTTTTCTACAGGGCACGTGTTCTCATGAGAGAGAGACAAGGGGTGCAGGGTGAGAAAACAAGCCACCAAGTCCAGGACTCAAATGCAGTCAGCCATGTAAGAGTCCAGTGCCCTAAACACCATGCCACCTGCTGGACCAATAAATGAATTTTCAATTCAACTTGATTTATGGTGAATTTTTCAGAAAGGCTGTTTTTTTTTTTTTTTTTTTAGAGATTTTTACTATAGGGTGCATATGCTCACCAGAAAGAGAGAGACAGACAGAAAGTGAAAAATCACCCCCCAAGGGGGATGGCCATGCCACAATCCCTTCTCCTCCATTCTCCTCTCAGGATCTTGGGCACACATGCACATGCATCTGGCATGAGTTTAAGCCACCAGATCTGGGACTCGAACTGCGGACAACTTTATGGGAGTCCAGCGACATAGCCACCACACCAACTGCTGGTCCCCAGAAAGGCTTTTAAAGGAAAGTTTTATACCTATTTTTTCTTTAAAAGTTACTCTTTGTGATGTAAATGTAACAATAGTGACATTTATTGAAGATTAACTATGTGCCAAGCACTACACCAGTTTTAGCTGAATCATTTCATTTGACACTCAAGACAGTCTCATAATTTGTCTAATATAGCAGGTGCTACATTACCTGAGAAGCCTGAGTCTTAGAAAGATAAGGAACTTGTCCGAGATCACAGAGAGAGGAATAGGGCTACAGACCCTGTCATTCTGATTCTAAAACTTGTACTATAAAATACCCCTTGATAGTTGACAGTCCCTGAAAAACATAAACATTCCATTTCTAAAACTTGCCATGGAAAGAAAAAGTATATATTTTGTATCAAAATGAAAGATTTTCATGGTACCAGTTGCATTTTTCAGTGCTCTCCAGAGAAACAGAGCCAATAGTATATGTGTGTATGCACACACATGAGCATGTGTGTGTGAATATGTGCATATGTCTGAATGATTGGCTTATGTAACTGGGGCGGGGCTGAAATGTACAAAATTTATAGGACAGACAATAGGCTGGAGACTCAGAGAGGAGTTGATATTAGAACTCAAGGCTCAAGGCATCTGAAGGCAGAATTCCCTCTCCTTTAGGGGACCTCAGTCTTTTTCTTAAGGCCTCCCAACTGATTGGATGAGATCCACCCATATTGTGGAGGGTAAACTAGTTTATTCAAAGTCAACTTATTTAAATGCTGATCTTGTTTGAGAAATAACCTTAAGCACCTTCTAGATTACTGTTTGATCAGAATATCTAGGTACAATGGCCTGATCAAGTTGACTTATACAATTAACCATCACATGACCATCTCTTGTCAACTTGGCACCTATATACACATGTCTTTAAATAATACATAATCTCCAGATGAGAACAATAACAAGGATATACTTTTGCCTAACATGATACAGTTGTCCTACATACAGGTGAAAAGCCACTAGTCTGTCACCCAGAAGATGCAAAGTCTTTGGATGATGTTTACACTTTTCCTTGATATTCTGTAGCTTAAATACCGTGATGTAGAGTTCCTTCCTTTTCTTATTTCCTTGTCATGTAACATAATGATCCTTATCACAAACAAGTAAGAAAATAAGAAAGACAGTTACAGCCCTCATTTTTGTAACTGACTATATGGGCATAGCTTATATGATAACTACCTTCTTCCCCTATATATTCTGTATTTCTTTTGCTCTCAGCTAATTACGGTTCATTAGGTGACTCAAACCTTGATTCCTAAAAGGTCTGGACCATTAATAATCACTGGGATGTGTTGAACTCCAACACTACCACTTACTAGTTCTACAACCCAAGTATCATAACTGGCTTTAAAATTCAGGCCATTCAAGTTGATATAGCAGTCATACAACTGCTGAGGCTACATAGGAAGATTGTGGGCTCACATTGTGGCTGACTGAGCTAGACTACAGCTTGAGACCCTTTTGGGGTTGCCTCTTTTTCATTTTCTGTGTCTCTGGTTCTGTCTTTGTCTCTTCTCGTGGAAGACATTGATGAATGAACTATGAAAAAAAATTAGTCTCCTGCAAAATTTCTGCAACTTAGTGTACAACTCTGTGTTATGCTGAGACAATATAGGTGTCTAGTGATGCACGAGTCTAGATGGAGAGAAGGCTACTGCTCAGTGTGCTTCCCACACAAATGCAATCCCTTCTTTGCTAGTGATAGTAAGAACAATGAGTAAGAAGGTGACATGAATGAGCCATTGAATAGCCTTTGTTGTAACTGAACCTGTAATTAAGCACTCCCACAGAGTAAGTCCCTTCTTTTCCACTCCTGGCTTGGCTATTATGGTTTTTGTTTGTGTTTGTTTGTCTGTTTTTTCCTGGACTGCAGAAAAAAGAAATCTCCTTGAACAAGGATTTCTATCAATGCATCAAACCAAGCAAAATTGTCTGTTCGTCATATAAAAGATAATGGCAGAGATCCATTTTTAGCTCCCTATTGCTGTACTCATGTGTGAAATTACCCACAGGAGAAGATATTTGCCTGTAAAAGAACCCTTATTGGCCTTAGATGTGATTGGATGCAAATTATACCGTCAAATGAATTGGTTTTGCAAACCAAATAGAAGGCCTCATAAACCAAACTAGGTCACAGCTCAAGGCACTGCCTTGCCCTAGGTGACAGTGTCAGGCACACAGAGGGACAATGGCCCTGGTTGCTACTGCTTTTCTCTAGAACAACGCAATGCTTGGAAGCTAAATCTTCCCCAGGTATTTAAATCTAGGCAATGCCTTGGTATCTGGATGTGGGTAGAGAAGCTGTTTGGTGTTCTGACTAAGGCACTCATTCACCCTGTTTCTGTGCTGATTAGATTAGCAGATTAGCAATCTGAATTCTCAAACTGGAGAAAGAACAGGAGTTCTGAGGATGGGGTCAGTTATGCCAGGTCTCAAATAAAAACTAATTTTTGGTATCTGTAGGTAGATGTTACACCATGCTCACATTTGGTGTGTTTCATGGCATGGCCTGGAAGAAAGAATAGTGCGATGTGCAATCAGAACAACTTGACCCCTTTTCCCATAACAGAAAAAGAAATGAGGAAACATGAAGAGCAGCAAAACTCGGAGAAAACAATAGTTGAGGAGTTTGAAAGTATTTGAAAGCACTAGTCTCGCCAGGCAATTTATTTCCAATTTGATAAACCCAGAAGACAAACATTTGCATTTTAAAAACATTTAATAATAATAAAAATGATCTTGTTAGTTCAGTGCAGGGCCAAAATTAGGCCTAGCCTAGAGTTGTTTGTGTTGGTTTTTCTGTGGAGCCAGGTCTGTCTAGTTTCCTTGGCCTAAAGAGCAGCTGGCTTTAACCCAGCACCAATAGATCAGGACCAGGCAGAGCCTTTCATCCAGGATCCTGACCAGGCCACAGTCTACAGCATATCAGCGCCGACCCACATCGTCTTGTTCTGTACCCAGCAATTGTACTCCTGGCTCATGGTGTGGTTCTCAACCCTCTTAGATGGACATGATGGCCAAGAGATGAACTTCTTCCTCCCACCACAGGACATGCAGCAAATATTTCTTTTTATTTTTTATTTTATTTTTAGTTTTCTATAAGAGTACGTGCACACTCTAGAGAGAGACTGGGGAAGTGAGGGATGGCCGCATCACAATCCATTTTTCTCTAGGGATATTTGAGCATGCATGCACACATGTCCAATGTGATTTTCAAGGGTCTGAGACTCAAATGGTGAAGTCGGTCCTATGGAATCCATTCACCTTAACCTCCACGTCACCTGCTGGCCCCAGATTAGTTATTTCTCTTTCTTTTGGAGAGTTTTTGTTTTGTTTTGTTTTGTGTTTTGTTTATTTGTTTTTTGCTATAGGGCGCTTGCGCTCGCCAGACAGACAGAGAGAGATAGAAAGCGAAAAATCACCGCCCCCCCCCCCACACCAGGGGGATGGCCATGCCGCAATCCCTTCTCCTCCATTCTCCTCTCGGGATCTTGGGCATGCACACATATGCGCCCAGCGTGAGGTTAAGCCACCGGGATCGGGACTCAAACCACAGTTGACTACAGGGGAGTCCAGCGACATAGCTATTACGCTAACTGCTGGTCCCAGTTATTTCTCTTTCAAAATTATTTCCTAAAGTGTTCACTCCTCAATCCATATATAGAGGTTAAAGATACCAAGACTCCCTTCTTAGTTACTCGTCATGACAGCAGCATTACATTTAACTCAAAATTCAGCCTTTTATTTTTGTAATTTTACTTTAATTAATCATTGATGGGTCTTTAAACTATTCTTGTATTCAGGGTCTCCAAACTGGTCTTTTTTTTTTTTTTTTTTTTTTGAGAGATTTTCACTGTAGGGCGCATGCGCTCGCCAGACAGACAGAGAGAGACATAGAGACAGAAAGCGAGAAATCACCCCCCAGGGGGGATGGCCACGCCGCAATCCCTTCTCCTCCATTCTCCTCTCGGGATCTTGGGCACGCACGCACACGCGCCTGGCGTGAGTTTTAAGCCACCGGGTCCGGGACAGGAACTGCGGTCGACTACGTGGGAGTCCAGCGACATAGCCATTACGCTAACTGCTGGTTCCCTCCAAACTGGTCTTCTGAATTGGGCTTATTTATTCCTTCTTGATCTAGAAATCACAGTTAATGTGCCAGTTGATTTATCTCTATGTGTGCATTTTATATCACAGAATAGAGAAGTATGGGGAGAAGAGATGCTTTGTTTAATTTTATTATTTTTTTTTGGAGAGGTTTTTGCTACAGGGTGCGTCGCTCACCAGAGAGAGACAGAGAGACAGAAAACGAGAAATCACCCTTAGGGGGGATGGCCACGCCACAATCCCTTCTCCTCCATTCTCTTCTCGAGATCTTGGGCATGGACTCACATGCACCTGGCGTGAGGTTAAGTCACCGGGTCCGGAACACGAACAGCAGTCGACTACGTGAGAGTCCAGCAACATAGCCATTACGCTAACTGCTGGTCCCAAGATGCTTTGTTTAATAATGTAAATAATAATCAGGGCAATTTTACAAACAAAATCAAAAGTTTGATTTTCCTCAGGGATAACTTTCCTGTTGAAATGACCAGGCCAGTCTCCTTACATAGAAATTCTTCCTAGCAGCTCCTGAACTCACGTTTGCCAGCCCATGTTGCATGATCTCTAGAGCAACCAGCCACCATTTGTTGTTCTCCTTCCCCACAGTTGCACTGATTTCAGAAGCAACTGTTAGGTTTGAAAATCCAAAAACTCTATCCTCATAGGTATTTTCTGCCAAAAAATTAAAGAAGGGGGAAGATTTAATTACATCTGTATCTTTTTAAAAGAATAAATTGAATAACTAGAAAGGAAATCATTGCCATGACCACATAGTCTTCATCTATTGAAATCCTAATCTCTCTGCACCAGAAGCCATATCTGAAAACACTAAGAAATATCCTGGACTTCCCTTCTGTACAGCCTTCCCATGCAGTTCAGGAACTACCATCATGTTTCCAAACCGTGTGCCTCTTTCAGTGACAGATGCAGATCCAGTAGAGCCCCCAAAGGCTACACATCTTTTCAAGTTTAACAGTCTCACCCTTGAACTAAGGCGTGAGGTATTTGGTATTTCCTTCCTCTGCTTGTAGATGGCCTTGGGAACACCTGAGGGCTTGAAGGCATTGCCTTTCCCTTTCTCTGTGGTACAAGAGCAGCCATCGAGGGCAGTGTCCTCCCAGTCTTCTCACCTCTCAAAACACAAGTGTCCACTATATTAGGTCATCTGAAACATCATGATGTATTTTTCCATGTGTTTCTATTCAAAAATGCATCATGACTTTCCCAATGACCTGATAGAAATGAAAGCTCAGGAAGCAAATCAAGTCAGCAGTAGGGGCCCCCATTTGTGTGTGTGTGTGTGTATACACAAATGTGTGCAAAAAGAGACCAATAGAGACCAGTGTACATAAAACAGATGCAGAGAACACATGTTGATTAGACAAAAATCATTATGTTTTGGTTATCTAGTTCTGCAGTCTGCTTTCTTCCTACCTATTAAGATATTTTCTATGTGTATCTTTTTTCTTTTTAGTTCGACCTAACTTTCTTCCTTTTTGCCCCTGCATTTTATCTGAGCTTCCTTGGATCTCCAAGTTAAATGTAGAGTTCCTTTTTCTCAGGTAACCCCAGGAGCTTTGCCCCAAGTTTCATTCCATCAACTCTTTTTCCAGTCCTCTGCCACGTCTCATGAGTAGCACAGGTTCATTTTTCCACTGAATCTTTTTTTTTTTTGCTATAAAAACTGTCACACATCTACCTTTAAGAGTTAAAGGAATCTCATTATCCATCAAATTAGTAATGTATTCTCATAAATTAGCATAGACGTTTAGCAAAAATGACCAAAGCCCAGAATCGAGACCCTTATAAAAACTGTGTAACACGGAGGCATGTGTCTTTAAAGGGACTCTGAAGGTGCCCTTTCCAGGAAAGAAGGAAAAAACAGGCCCAGCATACATGAACAGTTGGCACATATACTCAGTGTAATAGAGCTTAAACCCACATCTCTCATTTTATACCTCTATTTTATACCTCTCTGCTCAGTTTTTTGTCTTCTGACTCCTGCCATCTTTTTAATCAAGCTAGAAAAACAAAGCTACCCTTGAAAAGTGGTCTCCTTCCTCACATATTCTAGATGATATATTGACAAATGTATTTTGAAATGATTTTGAAACCATGTAGTTTTTCTATATGTATAGGCTTAGTTCCATTGAAATCATTAGTATATTAAAATTCAACATAGCTGCTTAATGCAAAATGTAAAAAAATTTTAATATGTCCTTATCTGATGTGCTGAATGCCATATTAGCTCACTAGCAAACATACCGAAATGCCAAGTGTGTAAGAGCCAAGGTTAACTGGCAGTCATGGAATTTTGTTCAGGCTTATTATCAGTCTTCCAAACCACCCCTTCCTGTACATTGGCTTGTGTCTTGGTCAGATTGCTTTAAGCAACACACAGAGGTTCTCATTATGTACAGTGAGTACTTTCTGACCCTTGTTTGGAGAGTGATTCATCAAGAGGGAAAAAGACAGCAACAAAGTCCACAGTGTCTGCAGTGTGCTAGTGTTAACCTAAGGTGCATCCTTTCTCAGCTTCTAAATGCTACCATTTACACAAAATGCAGGCAAAAGTCATCAGCCACACAGAACATAGAACATATTTGCATGGCCACAGTCAGCTAAGAGGATGACCACCAAGCACACTTCAAGTAGCAGTCCCTGTCCTTCAGTGGAAACAAGCAAGCCTCTGTCTGAAACATGCCTTGTTTGTAACTCTGAGACAGCTCCCTTTCCTCATGTAGTGTCCAGAAAAGTTCCTATTCTCTTTGTTTTGGAAACTAGAAATAAGTATTTCTTTGCAGCTAAGCAGCCTAATTGTACAAAAATTTTGTGTGCCTGGTTAATGAAACAAATACGCTATAAAGTAATTACAGTATCTGGAACTACGGTCATTCTGTTAGGTAACCCTGATTATGTTTTCTTTTTCTCTACTAAGCTAGAATGGGGGGAAGAGGTCAGTTTTTCTTACTTTTTTTTTTAAAGACAACATTTTCTGTCATTTTTTAGAATACTCAGTATTTTTCCTGATTAATTATAATGCTTGCCTGACTGCTCCCTTTTCGGGCTTGTATATTAAATGAAAACGTTCTCTACCATCTATTAATAAAACCTCTTGGATGACTTCCAAGATGCCTCTGTCATATAAAATTCCATGCTATCTATCCTTTGAATAATGTTAAGAGTGAATTCTGTATGAATTAAATAGAATTACACTGGAAATAAAGTATGTGCTGCCATTCTCCAAAAGCTGTACCCACTCCCCCCCACAAACATTCTTGATTTATTACCCCCAACTTGATGGTTCCTTGTCCAAACAAGAGACAGTCCTCTTACGCGGTATGTTAAGGAATCCTTTCTCACAAGGGCAAAGACATTAGCTTTAGAAAATCTAGTACAATCTTTGTCATAGTCATCAAGTCAAGATATAGGATCTAAAATCAGATACTGAGAATAATGCATGTCCTTCTACCTAGGGCCCTATCAGACCCTCTCCTGCACTCACATCTTCATTGTTTCAAAGACCACATCCCGCCCACTTCCAATTATGAAAGTGTCTATGCCAACCCCCCGATCAGCCATCCCCAGTCTTCTACCCTGACTCTTGCCTTCTCCACTGCCCTTACCTGCTCGTTGTCTTCTCATTCACCTCTGACTGGCTCCAGATTTGAAGATGACTTTTAGAAGATGATTACAGACCAATATTAAGTCTTCCTTTTCAATGAATTTATGTTTAGTATTTTATGGATGAAGAATGACATTGTATTATCTCATTTAAAGCTAAAAGCTTGAAATACTCCACTGAGCCAGGCTAATTATTTTTTGTTTCTTTCTTTAGCCTGAAATTTCTCCATAATGAAATTCCTATAAAAACAAATAGCAGTACTTGGTAGATGTCTACACTGTGCCAGACTCTGTGCTTCACATTGGTCAAAAAGGACACCACTTCTCAGTGAAGGGGTAATTGGGAAGAAAGATTAAATCAATTATTATATCAGGATAATACAATATGAGATATATCAGATTACTATAGTTATCGTTGTTATAATAACAAGAAAGAAAGAAGGAAGGGAAAGAAGGGAGGAAGAGTAAAAGAGGGAGATTGGAGCAGAGACTTTTAGCTGTAGGAATACTTCTCCTGTGTGCTTTGTTCAAGCTTGACTTTTCTATGACTGAAGTACCAATTATAGCTATCTTTTAGCTTTTTATTATAGCCCTGTAACTTCAGAAAATCTCTGGGTCATTTTCTTGTTCTCTTTTCTTCCAGATTCCAATTAGTTTTTATCTTTTTTTTTTTTTTACCAGTTTTTAGATATCTCAAAGTACGAGCATAAAAAATAAAATAGGAAAATAAAATTGATCTTCTTTTCCCCATGGATGCAGAATGTGATCAAGACTGGGATAATAGCTATTGACTGAAATGAGACTTGGCATGCCTAAAGTGCATTATATTGATTTTGCCTATCTGTACCTCTGTTTCTCCACTGAGACTATTAGCTCTTTGAATGTAAGAACCAACCATGATTTCTAAAAGTGTATTGATTCATTTTTTACTGAGAGAGAGAAAGTGACAGGTACCCCACAGCAGGGTATTTATTCACATTGCAACCCTACCCCCAGCCTCAGCCAGCTAAGATCATGAGCAAACATGCACACATTCAGTGTGCACAAGGCCATGACCCCTTCTCACAGATGGTCTCAGTGTTGCAGGGCATTACATTCCCAGTGTGCCATAATTTTTTATTTCTCTTTCCCCACTAGAGAGTTAAATGTTTGATGTAATGAAGGTATACAAGGAACTATTCACTGAATGCATGAATAAAACAATAGAAATGTTAATATCCCTATTGTTAACCTTACTCCCCCCCAGCAACTACCCAAGTAACTACTTCTGGTGTAATATTCAAGAAAGTCCAGATGTCGTAGTTTTCAAAAACATATACATTTTTAGAACCAGAATAAACCAATATTTTCTCCTCTCTCACCTTCAAAACCCTATGAACTGTCAAGCAAGTCTATTTGGAACATAATGCTGTATATTCGTTTGTGTTTGGTTTTGTTTTAGATCAGTGAGGCAAGAACAGAATGTTATACTACTTCTTTATGTCCAAGGATAACCTAATCTTGCAAAAATAGTTACCACAGTCAATAACAATTCCTACTGGGAAGACAAAAATGTCTAAAGTAGATTAAGGTGAAATGAGAGTGCCCCAATGCAGCTGTCAGTGACAGGTTCATTGTTTACGGCTTCATTACGACCTTAAATGGAATACCTATATTTCTTCCAGGTTTAATGAGGCTACAATGACCACTTCTTTATTGAATGATATTGGAGACTTTTTGCATTTAACTTGACGTACTTTAATGTGTGCTTAACCAGCTCTCTTGCCAGGTGCTCATATTGGTACTTTAGAGACAATTAGTTAAGTGTTCCACTGTGTTAGCCACTGGCTCTAGACAAAAGATAAAGGGAATCAATAAGACCAAGCCATTTTAGGAAAGAAAAGTCACCTTTCAGCACGAGTGCTGGCCAACCCTGCAAGCTGCCTGTTGGAGAGGAGGTAGCTCATGGGCCTCTCATGACCTCATCACAGTGCCTGGGTTCTGCTCTGACTGCTAAGTAACCTTGTTGTTGTGTGCTTAGTTTTCAGGACTCTATCTCCTGTCTTTCTTCACCATCCTCATTGGGCTGGTGCTCTACTCTTCCACCTCCACATACATAGCCCAGGACCCCCGAGTGTACAAGCAGTTCCGCAATCCTTCAGGACCTGTTGTGGACTTGCCAACCACAGCTCAAGTGGAGCCTGCAGTCACCTACACCAGCCTGGGCCAGGAGACTGAAGAGGAGCCCCATGTTCGTGTGGCCTAGAATGAGGCCACTCAGCCCACTGAGAACAGCTCAGTGGCCACGTGTTCGCTCATCATCTCTGTATTGTACATAGAGAAAGGTATTTACTAGGTGCAGTTTACACAGGTGAACTGCGAGGTAGCAAAGCCTCTTAAAGCCTGCACCAGGAACAAGCTAAACATCACTAGAGACACAGGCTCCAATCCACCTGACTTGGAGAGATGCCTAGCCAGTGTGTGTATCCTCATCACAACTCTCCTGCATTAATTACTGTGAAACTTTTTGAATCAAAAACAAGTATTGTCGTTATTATTATTTGTATTATTATTGTTACTATTATTACACCAATTTTCAGGAGAGTGTTTTGTACTCCTGATGGGAACTATTGTCAGACCCACATGTAGACCACATATATCCCACTTTTCTATGGCGAGTCACTTTTTAAGAATCATATTTTATTTTTTGCACAGACTATCTGAGTGATGCATGCCACAGGAGCTCCACCCTTGAGAAGTTTCTTTATCCTAGGGACCTGGTGGCTAATGGTTTCCTCTGTTACCTGTTGGATTGCCTGCTCAATAAGTATTTTGTGCTGTGACCCTTGTGGGGAGGGGCAACTGACCATATAATTCTCTATTCTAGGAATAGATATAAAGCAAACATTTTAGCCTTTTTATATTTCAATCTCTGACTACTCCAGGACATTGCCTTTCTGTTGCACCATGTGATCCTGCTAATCAAGTCCCTGAAATAACAGGGTAAGGACTATTGCATTTCTGTGGCTTATGGGAAACCCCAGAAATAATATTATCTGTGTTTAGGGTTATATAGTTTTTAAATCCTTCTGCCCCTCCCTCTCTTTAAAAATGATTTGTTTCATTTCCCCCCTTTTTGTCTAGATTTCTTGAATGATATGAAAATTAAGGCACTGAAAGTAGCCATGACCCTCTGCCCTCTTAGTTGTGTGTCACCCGTTCTGAAATACACCAGCGTGGAAATGGTCTTTATTGTGGAGTCTCATTGGTTGTGCACCCTCTTAACAAAGTCAAGGTGCTGATGTGGAGCTGTCTCTGAAAATTGCTCAACTGATCTGGTCATTTTGTAATGGCAAAGATGTCACCATTGAAAACGTCCTGCACCATGCTCGTATTTGGCATCCATCCATTCAATAGCAGAATGTATTAACATAACATTCTTCTGGATTCAGAGAATATTACAGGGTCCTGATAAGGCTTTGAGTGATACATCACTAGTCTAATCCGTTGCCCTCAAAATAGTCCTTTCTTCAAACACAGGAAATTAAGAAACACCACAGCTTCTATCATTTAGAATAGATTTTACTTGCCACTATGTGAAGTGCCCTTTGAGATCGACCAACTTCAATATCATTCAGACAGATAGATTCTCAATGGAGTTACAGGGTTTGTAAAAGAAAAATAAGTGTTGATAAAGCTTTGGACAATTCAAGTCAATATATCTTAAGCAAGCAAGCAAGCAAAGCAAAACATCAGTGGGGTCTCTATAAATTGAAAGGACATAATTGCAGTATAGTCAGGACTCCCAGAGAGCCTGGCAGGCAAACATAGCCTAGGCTGCTGGTCAACAATGTAGCCTTTTCTGCCCTCCTTCTACACTGGACAGATGGTCCCACCCTTGCACTGGGATAAAAAAAATCTCTGATATACAGATTTTACAGTCATCTCAGTTCAGCCCCCTTAGAAATGTATTTCATTTTCTGTGGAGGGAAAAAAAAAATCAATAAAAATAAAACTACATCAAATAGAAGCAATTTTGCCAACATCTGCTCTCTGCTACCTTTTCAACCAATTAAATACCTTTCTCTAAATGTTTTGTCCATTCAGATTTGAAGACCTTTAAAGACTGTGGTTTTATTTTTGTGTTTACATTCCTTTGGTTTGCATAATTTGCTTGATTTATTGCATTTTTAGTATTTATTTTAAGCCAAATGTTTTCATCTTTTGTTCATTTTTATGACACTCATTTGTAGGCATTTAGTAAAGTCTTAAGAGAAGTAGATCAAACTATGGTATTAGATTCAAATAAATACACTCAGTGGACTGGGAATTTTTTTAAAACGTAAATTTCAGAATGGTTTGCAATCAACACATGGCTAAAAGTTGCCATCTAAATTATTTTATAGGATATTTGAATTGACTCCATTGTATGGAAACCAAGTATGAATGTACAGATGAACTCATCGTATCACCCAGCATCCTGTACACAGAGTTTCATGTTGCTGGATTACCTTACTGTGTTGGGTTGTCTCCATTTAGAAAGGTTGATAACATACGGAATTATCCAAGATCAGGAGTTCTAGATTGACCCTTTAGAAAAGCAAACAGTGATTTTTTTTTTCTATGTAAAAATATTGGTCCTTTGGGAATGGGGCGGGGGGGACATGAGAGCAGGAAAGTATAAACTCTAGCTATTTTAGTTTCTGAAATTTCATAACCTTAGTAGACACCAGCAAAAATGTCAGCTTTTCAGTCCACCACCGATCTCTCCTCAACAAGTGAGACTTGAGGAATTTATAAAGAAGTTGAATGGGGCAGAGCAAACCCTAGCTCTCCTAAACCCCACTAGAGAAAAGTGGTGGTTCTCACCTTCTCAATGAAAACGTGTACTGGGGACAGAGCTTGCCTTGGTCAGACCTTCCCACCAGCTTCAAACTCGGAAATATACAACCAGGTAGACTAAGCAAAGGAAAATCGGCACCACCGTGTCCCATGAAAATGTCTCAGTGTTTAGTTTAGATATTGCTAACTTGTGTATTAACCTTTTGACAAACGTGTAGTATTGTTTTGGGTTTGATTTTGATTTGTAACCATTTAGTAGTCCCCAGCTAGCTACCAGTACAGAGTTTACCCCATGGGTAGGATTCTGTTATTAAGTCACATAACAAAGCACACTAATCTTGACACTGCAAATGGAAAATACAAACCAAAAAAGAAATTTACACCGATAAGTTGAACAAACTGTCCATTTTTGATATTTGCATGCTCCCCTCTGGACTGGCTGTGGCAATGTAATGCCTGTATAATGTTTTCAAATAAAAATAAATGCTTTATGAAAGCACTGAGTTCTTGGTTTTCTTGTGTGTTTGCCTGCACTATGACAACCAGAAAGCAGCTCCCTTGGGATACTAGAAATAGCAACAAAAGTAGATAGCTGGGTACATGTCAAAATAAAAACCAGAAAGAAAATATTTCCAAATTAGGAAGGGCACAGTGGGTCTCAAAGCTATAGTTTCAAAAAGCAAAATTAAACACTCTTGCAATTTGCAAAATTATTTATCTGAGGCTTCTGAAGGCTCTCAGGCCACAACCTTCAAGCTCACATTTAAAACACATGCAAGCCAATATAAATTTGTCCCCAAGAAATAAGTTTCTCATAAAGTGTCTCATAAAGAACAAAGTTCTGTGTACTCTGCCTGTATACAGCAGCAAACCCAGAGGATGAATATCCTCAGAGCACAGCAGTTAGAAAGCAGGGATTGTTCATATTTCTGCTCAGGATTTATAGTGTCTTCTAATTGTCCCTCCTCCATTAACTGCTGTCACCCTGCAAACCCCTTAAGCACCTACAATAGATTGTATGTACATTAACATGTTCTTGTCACTGCTGTTCACAATCAGACCTCAAAAATTATATGGGCCAAAAAGACTGTTTCTGACTCATTAAGTCTATTTTTTTAGGGGCTGGCAGGTGGTGTGGTGGTTAGGGTGCTGGACTCCCACATGGCAGACCCAACCACAGTTCAAGTCCCGGACCTGACAACTTGCTTTTTCACTTTCCTTCTCTCTCTCTTCCTCTCTCTGTCTGCCTATCTTGGGTGAATGCATGTGCACTATAGCAAACAAAATAACAATAATAATTAATAAAATTGAATAATCATTTAAATCTTTTAAAGAAAAATACTCATTTTTTTAGGAAAAAATAACAGCTCAATAAACTGCTTAGATTGAAATCCATCACAATCTGCTTTTATAAATAGAACAACACATACTTAACATAAATAATTTGCTTGAAAAATGTGACTGATGGCTTTAAAAATGTTTGCCTCAAAAATACAAATCTCTAAAAATGTTTACTTTTATTAGTAAGCTCTTGGGTCAAAGATGAAATAAAGTTGAACTTCATCTCACTCTATAGCTAGATGTCCAACAATTCCAAGTGATTGGGGCTCAATTAGTATGCATGTTAAATGGACATACCATGTTTCATCTGGTTCCCTAATGAATTATTAATATAATTTTTGTAAGAGAAAGAAATGGGTTTCTTAAACACTTATAAGTTCATTCAGTGGTATGATAGGGAAATATTTGAATACTTTTTGTGACTATGAGCATGAGAAAAAATAGAAACAATTGAAATTCAGCACCAGGACTATATTAATGTTATTATCTTGATGTTCGACATTGGCAGGTGGTGGGGGAAGTAGAATTATAATGTCTGAGATACCAGGAGCTAAAATCAGATCTAGCTTTTCTTTAAAATTGTTTTTCATTTAATTATTTATCATTATCATCATTATTATTATTTTAATTTGACCAGAGAGAAACAGAGAGGGCAAGTAAGAAAGCAGGCCACCACGTCCGGGACTTGAACCACAGTTGACCATGTGGGAATCCAGCACCTTTAACCACCACACCACCTGCCAGTCCCAGATCTAGCTTATTTTTAATACTCAACAAAAAACATCTGCACGTGGAAGATATTCATTTTTAATAGAATCTCTAACTTCTAAATCATAAATACAAAGTATAAAGATATTCTTTTACAAAATGTTACTTTTTAAAAAATTACTTGAGTATTTTTTTTTCTGTAAAATTCTCATTCTTGGAGGGGAAGAATTCACATGGTCATTTAAATGCATCCTTCTAGAAAAGATTTTTCAATTGCTTGCAATGTTCGACTCTCCAGATTCATACCTGAAGCAATGAAGTTCTTTTCTTTTTTTTTTTTTACTCACAAATAGTGTTTTTAATTTATAACATTGCTTCTTATGTACACTGATCTTTCACTTTTCCTTCTTTGCTTCCTATTTTTTTGTTGTTGTTTTGTTTTTCTCTCTTTCTTTCTTCTTTCCTTTTCTGTCTTCTTTTGCAAGCATAACAGAGGGCTCACTGTGGGCCACCAAGACAGGGTGCCCTTCACTTCTATATGATCAAAAACATTTAATTCTAAGAAATTACAATACAGCTGGAAAGCCAGCCCTGCCCCTACCAGATGGCCTTTTCATCAATGCCTGAAAGGACAAACCACTGTGCGTCACTTCTCAGACAATCAGACAAGTTACCTCCACATACTACTGCAGCCTGAATAACAAAAGGAACTTGGAATAGATTCCAAGATTAGGGCCTTCCATCTCTGAATAGATTCTAAGATTAGAGCCTTCCATCTGGATGAACAAAGGCCTAATGTGGAAAAACTAAAATCTGTAAAAGCGTAAAAATGAGCTAGTTCACCAAGCCCTCAGCATTTGAGTTGGAACCCAGTGCTGTACTCTCTGAGGATCATTCCAGGACAGATAAAGGTAAATATTGCTTCACACATGGAGAATAACCTTCTGGAACTCAGTACTCCAAGCTAATTGTATCAGCTAAAAATATAACCATAGGCCATCTAACAGAAGGGAGAGCTACAATTAGGTTGTATTAGGTTGGCCGAATTTGTAATTCCTTATCCAATTCACTAATACTTCCAGAGTTGAAAGTGGGCACTCTTCATCATTATGCCTAGACAATAGGTGTAGATCTGGTCCATTTAAGTGAACCTGGGTGTGTGAACACTCTGTTTTGCTTTGCTTGTTTCTTTGTTTTTCTATTTGTTATAGGGTGTGGCATTCACTGGAGAGAGAAACTGAAAAAGCACTGTCCAGGGGAGATGACCACACGTCAATCCCTTCTGCTTCATCCTCCTCTCGGAATTCTGGGCACACACGTACACACGTTTTTCAAGCCACTGGGTCCAAGATTCAAATTGCACAATTGGCCATGTGAGATCCAGTTGCCCCGACCACCATGCCACCTGGCTGGCTCCACTGTATTTTTTACTTATTTATTTATGCTTTTTAAAATTTTTAACATTCAATTACTGTGTATCATTACAGCATGCCAAATGAATTCTCCCATCCTGAATACACTGTATAATGATTCAATCCAAGATATTACCATACGTATTAAAAGATTCACTGTTACATCCTTCACCACATCCTTCACCGTGGCAGGCTGGCAGCACGGTGGCTAGCTTAGGTTGGCCGAATTTGTAATTCCTTATCCAATTCACTAATACTTCCAGAGTTGAAAGTGGGCACTCTTCATCATTATGCCTAGACAATAGGTGTAGATCTGGTCCATTTAAGTGAACCTGGGTGTGTGAACACTCTGTTTTGCTTTGCTTGTTTCTTTGTTTTTCTATTTGTTATAGGGTGTGGCATTCACTGGAGAGAGAAACTGAAAAAGCACTGTCCAGGGGAGATGACCACACGTCAATCCCTTCTGCTTCATCCTCCTCTCGGAATTCTGGGCACACACGTACACACGTTTTTCAAGCCACTGGGTCCAAGATTCAAATTGCACAATTGGCCATGTGAGATCCAGTTGCCCCGACCACCATGCCACCTGGCTGGCTCCACTGTATTTTTTACTTATTTATTTATGCTTTTTAAAATTTTTAACATTCAATTACTGTGTATCATTACAGCATGCCAAATGAATTCTCCCATCCTGAATACACTGTATAATGATTCAATCCAAGATATTACCATACGTATTAAAAGATTCACTGTTACATCCTTCACCACATCCTTCACCGTGGCAGGCTGGCAGCACGGTGCCTAGCCATGTCTTTCTGCCACTAGATGTCACTGTCTCAAGTAGAACGGTGGGGTGAAACAAACATTTCTGCCCACTATGAGGAGGATGTTTGGGGATTTGTACTACTGAAGAACAGAGCTGGCTCTGCCCCATCTTACTGCTCAGACCTCATTATCAGAAGTCTATGGCCAAGGTGGTGGAGAAATGAGAGGTGTTCTAGTGGTAATATGTCAAGCATCTTTACCAATCTTTCATTGCTACATATGTAAAAACGTAAAAGAGCAAGAAAGAAACGTGAGCTCAAAGGAAGCAGTACTGCTAGAATAATTCAGGAGTCAACTGCATTGTAAGAAATCGACACAGCCATACATTTCAGTAAATACTGAATGGCAAATAAATGTATATTCCTCATGGAACAAAGAAGTAGGTTCCAAGGCAAAGAGGGGTAGAGACCTTACAACAGTGGATGAAAATCTTCAGTCAACATGTTTCCAATGGTGTCCCCAAATACCATTTCTGAGACTTTGGGATTACAGAGGTTGAAGCATAGAGTGATAATATCTCCTTTTGTGCAAAGTTAGGTCTCATTCATGCCTTGTCTTTGCAGGCAAGGAGAATGTACTTCCATAGTACCTGAAGAGGTTTGATAAATTTTAAGTAATACTAATAATTGCAGTTTCACAGATGGTTGGCCGCTTGCCAATTTCACAGCAAACTAGAAAAGCAATAAAAAAAGTCTTGTTCTTTAAATGACTACTGTTCTAAATGAAATTACTGAGGAGAGAGGAAATGGGCTAATCACTGGAATAATCAAAACAGTCTCATTATGGGACTCCCCGTGAGCTTTTGTTTGAATTCTCTAACATAGTTTTCTGGCATTAAATAGGATTTTGAAAGCTAAATAGGTCACACATGCATACAAATGGTTGAGTGAATCACATAACTTCTTTATGTTCCTCAAGATTCTGCCTATCAGGCTGCATTTTAATTAAAAGGAAAATTGTCAGGGATAGAGGACAACTTAATGTGGGGAATTGAGGGTCTGTAGTTGAAGACTGAGACTTCCTGGTGCATTCAGGTATCAATTCATAGTCATGTCTCCCAAGCAATAATAAAGTTAATTTTCATTTTAGTCACAAGCTAGACACATAATTTGGACAATGGAGAAAATATTGGAGATCATTTCATTGAACATCTCAAGTCAAGTCTTCTTGTGGCATGTAAGTATAAAGATGGTCTATTTGAAAGAGGTATGTTTATGGTTGAGAAACTATAACCCTAGTGACCACTGGCAAAATTCTGTGTACAGTACATAGTGTATAATTCCTCAGAGAGGCTGCCCTATGATCACTAGAAACCAAGATAAAAGAACTATTAAGGAGACCAGAGCAGCTTCCTAGCACCTTGGCTAACTGGTCCTTAGGAAGATCCCTGTTACCTACTAACTTCTTAAGTATAATCCCAAGAAGAAAAGAAAAGGAAGGTAGTACCTGCCAAGGTAAAGTGCCTTAGTCCCTCTGGATTGAATCCTTCTGAGAGCATTTGTCAATGAGAAATTGCCCTTCTGCTACTCTCAACACACAATATAAGAGGGGTACTTGGGGTTGGCTTTGCCCGTAGGATTGCCCAAACCAGACATTCTATTAGAGCTCAGTAGTTGAATTGTAGCTGCTGAAGCCAGGGTTGAGAGTTCACTGCTGTCATGGGGAGATCTCTCAACTCCAGACATGCACTGGCTGTCACTGACTACATTCTCCAGTGACCTGTGCTGGTTCGGCATCAATGGTGAGGCTGCTGTCTTTGGAAAACAATTCTGCTGCCACTGCCAAACTCAGCTCTAAGGTGAAGGAGCATCTATTTTCCTCCTGAGTGTCAGAACAACATGAACCACTCAGTCAAGTGGCCCCAGAGATACAAGGATTTGAGGAAATCAAAGCATCAAGCAGGAGATCATGAGCATTGGAGTGTTTGACAGTTTGAAAGCAAAAGCTGTTCCTGCCTATCAGGAGTACATGTTACTTTTCCTACTGGCACCAGAGTCTCTTTAGAATCTTTTAAAGAGGACCACTGTGGGGCCACCATCTCCTATGCTTGGGTTAGTGGGAAGTGATATCTTCCCCCCAGTGCAAACAGCCTTCTACCACTTCTCATAGGGCTGGTTAAATGGATTGCTTCAGGTTGTAATGCAATCTCCTTTTTCCACTCTTGACATTGTAAAGAAATAGACTTTCATGTACTAATGCCATTTTTATTATTTTTCATTATCATGATCAAGCAGAATATCTTCTTTGGGCTACAGCATAATTCTCATCTGTGTCTAATGAGATTGCAGTAGCATCTGCTTTCTGGCATCTTCGTATTATTTCTGTCTCTGCCTCCTGAAGTGATTGACCCAGCTTCACATCAGAATTCCACATTTGCTGTCATCTCCCGTGCTCAACCTTTCTACTTCACTAGTTCATTCTTGATGACAGCTTCTTTGAGCATTTCAAGGAAATGGCTTTCTTTACTTTAGAACTTAAACGTTACTATATTTGATCTTTTGTCTTCAAAGTCATTTAAGAAAAGGGGAAAAAAACTCTACTGAGTATGAATGATTATTCCTCAGACACTCTCTCTGGGCTGTATGCACATTTGTTTTAAAAAGTGGAATAGATGTAGGTTTCTTAATATAACACTGCATATTCATTACATTGAAAACTCTCTGACTCTTAAATGACAATGCTTTTGAAATCAAATCATGGCTTTGAAAAATTAAAAATTACTGTTTCTTTCAATGTCCTTTCCTGTCAACACTACAAAATTCCCACATTAGCAAAACACTGTGAAATATTTTATTGCTGATAAAATTGGCTCACGCCATCTGTTTTGAAAATGAATCTTATTTTCTTCAATGGGATCATTAGCTACTCTACTCTTTTTCTTATGCATTTTAACATCTAAGCTTTAAAAAAAAACTTACACTTTTCATTAAATCATCCTAAGACACATTTCTGAGGGGAATATCAGGAAGAATAATGTAGAGACAACAATATGCATAATAGTAAATAATTCTGACTTGTGTGCTATTTTTATTACAATTAACTGAAGAGTTTTTCTTATTTGCATTATTTTTTAGAACAAAATAAAAAGTAAACATTAATTTGAGAGCCTACCCAGTGGTCTGCTGGTTAAGGGAGCCAGGTATCACATGGCAAACAGGTTCAAATCCCAGCTCAAGAGTCTTAAAAAACATGCCAAACACATGCGAGTGTGTTCCTAAAAATCCCAATAGGATGAAGAAATGAAGGAGAAGGGAATGACATGGGAATGACATCCCATGGAGGATGCTGTCTCCCTCTCTCTCTCTTTCTCTCTGTTCCCTCCTAGAAAATGCACATACTCCTTGCAGTTAGAAAAATGTATTAATTTTAAAGGTGAAGACCTAAAAAATAGGACAATAAAGTTAGGCACTCAAATCAACCACTAAAAAATTTTGGTGAAGGTCAAGTAGTTTGCACCAACCCAGACTCTGTCCATGACTGCCTACTTGCGGCAAACTGGCAGGTGTGAGCAGGGTTCAGCTCATGTGATTAGTTAGGTGCCAGCAAAGACCTGTGCTCCTGTGGAAGCAAAGCCAGGATGATGGGAAGAACGTCCAAACTAATTGAGATAGCCAGGCCACCCTATCTTAGCTCACAGTGACTCCTAATAAGGCTGCTAATTGTACTCTTCAAGAGAGAATCCAAAACCTATCTTCAGCTGGAAAATTCAGACTACCTTTCAGCCTCCTATTTATAGATCAAATCCCACGTGAGTTATAGGCATGAAATGATTTTCTCCAGGTAAGAAAATTTTAAAATCTTTCTACTCCAGATCCTTTGTAACTTGATCAGCAGCTATGTCTTCAATGTTCATTACTTGAATATTTTTTTTTCCTGGAGGCTACATGTGCTCGCCAGAAACAAAGAAAGAGGGAGAAGATAAAGCACCTCCCTATGGAGAATGTTCATACCATAGTCCTTTTGCAGCTCTCCATCCTTAATGGATTTTGAGTACACCTGCATGTGTGCCCTACGTGTTTCCCAAGTCACTGGGTCTGGGACTCAAATTGTATGGTCAGCACTATGGAATCCAGCTGCCTGAACCAGAAGGCTACAAAGCTAGCCCTCAGTGGCTCTTTATCTTCATTCTGATTCGGTTGTCAGAAAAGTTATGACTTATCTTTTTCTGAAATTTTCTATGCAAAACACACATCATGACTTTTCCAACAACCTAATAATCTCTCAGTAGCATTGGGCACAACTGACTGTCCCCTCCTTGAAAAACTTCATTTTCCTGGCATTTGTAGAACCACTTTCTCCTGATGTCCCTGGCCACTCTTCCTGTGTCTTTGTTGTATCCACTTTCTCTTCTATAACTAAACATTGGTGCTCCTCATGGCTCTGTCCTTAGTTTTCATCTTCTTTTAAATTTACATCCACTCTCGCTGCTTTGAACTCCAGCTTCCTGCCAATAACTCACACTTGGGCATGCCCAGCCTGGACTTCTCTCTGCCTCTTAACATCTTTACTTGGCCATCCAATGTGTCTCTAAAGCCTAACTTGTCCAAAACAGAATTCATGTTTCACAAAAACTCGTTCTTCCTTCAGTCCTCCCCATCTCACTTAATACAATGGCACCACCATCAACCTGGTTACTCAGGCCGAACATCCCAAATTCATCTTATGCTCTTTCCACTGGCATCCTCATCCAGTCCACCAGCATGTCTTTTCATCCTATGACTCGTGTCTTGAATCTGACTAAACGGTCACAACTGTTTCTGTCACCCTGGTTCAGACCTTCTTCTCTATCCTGAACTATGGAAATTGCCTCCTAAGTGTTGTTCATGTTTACTTCTCTACAATTCATTCTATACATACATTTTAAAATGTAAATTACCTTCTTTCTTGGTGCCAGCAGGTAGCATGGTGGTTAAGGCACTGGACTCCCACATGGCCAATAGTGGCTTGAGTCCTGGACCTGGTGGCTTGGAAAATCACGTTGGACACATGTGCATGTATGCCCAAAATCCTGAGAGAAGAAGAAAGGAGGGGATAATTTCTCACTTACCCCCCTGTCTCTCTCCTCTCCAGTGAGTGCACATGCCTTATGACAAAAATATAAGTAAACATATTACATTCTCTCTTTGCCTGCATTACCCCATAGTCCCATCATTATTAAGATAAGATTCGAATGCCTTATCAAGGTTCCCAATGCTCTCAACTCCTGGATCCTCCTTGCATTTTATTTTCTCCATTCCTCTCCCCTCCTTTCACTCACCACACAGACACCTGTCTCTTTCTTTACTGGACCAAGCTCATTCCCATCCCAAACCCTTGAAGCCATTGGCCTAGGAGGTTCCTTCCCTTATTTAGGCTTCAGTTTACATACTACCTGCAACGGGACCTTCTCTGCTCACCCTCACCCAGTGTGCAGCTACTTTAGATTTGGCCATAGGGGAAGGCCTCTGTTAGGAGATGACATTTCATTTAATAAGCAACTGCTATGTACGAGGCATAGATAAAATAATGGTGGCATAGTAGTAAGAAAGAAGGCAAGGTTCCACATTCTAGAGAAGGAAGATAAAAAAATAAGCATGTTTTGATGGTGTTGAGTGCTATGCAGAAAATAAATAATAAGGTAGTGGAAAGTGATGGGGACTGGAGTGGGAAAAGGCAATTTTGGGGCTAATGATAAGAAGAGAAAGAGCCAGATGGAGATGATGGGGAGGAAGAGTATCTTAGTAGAATGAACAACATGTGATAAGAGACTTGAAGCAGAGACCTGAATGACTTAAACTAGCAATCTCCATCTTCAACCCAATTAGCTCACCATAGCAGAATTTAGGAATCAGATAACTTATGAACATTAGCATTTCTGTCTTCGGTATGAAGTATCATAAATGGCTAAGAGCACAGCACAATAGACAAAGTCTTTCTCCCTACTTACTGATTAGGGATGTTTGGCATGTTACTTAATGTGTCAGACTCTGGTTTCCTGCTTTATAAACTATAGGGTTTATAAACCTGGGTATGATATATATATATATCAGAGCATAGTATCTGGTTCTAGCAAGGGCTGTACTAAGGTCCTGCTAGTATTCTCTGATCATGGAAATCAGTATTCTCTCTGGTTGTAAACAATGGAACTCAAGTCCAAATGCATGTGATTTGGAGTAAGATAAAAATTCACTGCAACCAATGGCTGAGTCCCTGGACATTCAAGAAATATGTGAGACAAAACAAAAGTTACAAGAGTTGAGTTCGGGCTAAAGGAATCCCATTCTGCTCTGCCTACCTCCCCAGCTACACTGTTTATTTTTCACCTTAGAAAACTCAGATACTGCATTGCTTTTTTCACTGGCTCTGTTCCCATCGCTGCTTCACAGACTCAGCCTGAGGTGCCGTCACCAACACCTCCATGGTGCCAGCAGCAGGCAGAATCCCCCACCAGCATGGATAAGCAAGTCCAAAATAGAATAAATGAAGCTGGAGCTCAGGCACCAGCGCGGAGTTTTTCTCAGCATCTTATCCCTAGGCAAGTAAGATAAACATCTCGACCAAATTTAGAAGAATCTATTCATAAATCATGGCCTTGCCCTGGAAACTTCATTTTTATTAAAGGCTACATTTATATGGGGTCAGCCAACTTTAATTCCAGATTTTTTTTATATTTGTACACCCGATAGCAATTATGAAAATAAATGTCTATATTCATAAATATTTTTATTCACAAAGTTGGTTTCAGACTTTTTTACTGAAACATACAGGACCCTTAAAGAAGTAGAAATGTTTATTTCTTGGGTAGCCAAGCACGCAAGGGATAGTTATGTCCTAATATCACTAAATCTGTCCGGTTTCCCTATGCCCCATTGGGACGATACTAATTTCTGCTCACTTATCTTTCACCTAACAATGGCCTCTTAATCAGCCTCTCTCTGATCTGTTCTTCACTCAGCAGCTAAAACACAACTCAGATCCTGCCACTGCCCTGCTTAACTCCTTTCCCAGGCTTTCTAAAGAGGGTGCCATCCACTTTCCCAATTCCCTTCCTCTTATGATGTGAATTCCAGTCCCCTACGCTCAACATACACACTGTCATTTCCTGCCTCCCCCCGCTTGATTTTTCTTTGTAGCACCTAACATTTTCTGATGCACGATATATTTTATTTGTGTGTTAATTCTCTTTCTCCCTCAGTTTGAATGTAAATTTCATAGGACAAGAATCATGCTCATTTTGTTCCCTCTTTTATCCCTTGCACCCAAAAAGTATCCAGCCTGTAGAGGGCGCTCAACAAATATCAACTGAATAAGTGGGTGGATTAATTAATGAATAAGCAAATTAATGACACTGAAAAGCCCTTAATGTGGCACATAAGGGACACCAGGACAGAATATCTACTTTGATCTCCAGTCTAATCTCCCATCTCCCATGTCCACTTTGCTCTTGCATCTTAAATTGGCTTCCTTTCAGTTCTGTTATAAGGAAAAGGCCTCAGCCAGAACCCCTGCAGTGATGTAAAAACTAATCACTCTTTCAGCTGTGATTGCTCACAGGCACCACAAAAGGCCACACTGCACACTGCAGTACCAACTGCAACCAGATGGCGATGGTGCACCACATGGAAACTGAGTAGTGTGCAGAAGGTGCCAGAGGGAAACAAAAAAAAAAAAAAAAAAAAAGTAGGTGCCAAACACAAGAAAGAGAATCTAAGCTTGCTCCAGGTCTCTCTAAGTACAAACCATGAAGTGTGCAAGTCGGGATGAGCGCCAAGGGGGAGGGGCTCCAACCCCAGTAAAAGCTGCAGTCATTCAGGGAGAGGGTACGAGAGTCATTCATTGGAGCATTCGCTCCCCCTTCTCCATTCTTTGGTCAAAGACTAAAATTCTGCTGTGCTATGCCAAACCTGATGCCTTCAATGAGCGTGAGCAACACTGGCCAGAATAGGACCACCTGGGCTTCCTCACCTGCATGGGTTGGAAACAGTTCCTTAAAAACACCCAACTCCCTCCCACCTCAGAGTCTTGGCATTTTCTTTCTCTTGTGCTGGAAGACTCTTTACCTTCCTCCATTTTTGCCTAGACAACTCCCACTCATCCTTCAGAGCTCTGTTAAGTGTTACTTATCCCAGAAACCTTTCTTGAATACCAGGTGAGAAACAGATAAGGCAGATGAGGTTCACCACTACATGCTTCCTGTCCTAACATTTGTTTCTCTTCTGGACTGGTTGATATTAATATCATCCTCCCCCTTACCTCCCACCTTTGTGGAAAATCCAATCCATTAGGCATAATCTGGCAGTATTTCACTTGTAGTAGACATCCAGTATTTTTTTTTTTTTTAATAAAAAGGGAAAAGATATTAGAGTTGTTCAGGCCACAGGGGATAATACTAGAACCAAGAAGAGATAGTTTCAGGTCAATGAATTTCAGCTCAATATAAAGAAGGATTTCCTAAAAGTCTGAGCTGATCCTAGATGAATAGGTAGGCTCAGATGGTGGAGAAACATGGCTGATCTGATTCAAGTTTCCACATTGTCTGTCTCAGGATAAGGCTCAATCTTGAAGTCAGCTTCAAGGTTATACAATACTCCCAATTTTCCCTTTTTGTTTAGTTAGCCTATTGCTCACCAGAGTATAAACTCTGTAAAGCTGTGAAGAATGCTAGGTAGTTGTTTTCTGTATGAAGCAACAGAAACTGGCTTTAACTAGATTAAGGAAATGGGGAAGCTCACTGGAAAATTTCTGATTCTGAGACAAAATTTCAACAGCATTTATGCTCCTGGTACCACTAACCTGTTTTTGAAAGGCAAAACCTGGTACACAGTCACTGGAAAGCTTTTTTGTTTGTTTTGTTTCTTTCTTCCACGGACAATGGAAAGCAAGCGTCACCACTAACGTGGTCTTGACACTTCAGTATACTCAGCCTCAGCCAGGCTCAGATCATGGGCAAGCATATTCCCAGTGCACTCAAGCAAGTCTCAAGATTTGAACCAGGAACCTTCCTACATGTGATTACCTTGCAGAGCCTCATGCTTCACCACTGGGACACCATCTGGCTCCAAGGATTTTTGTTTAAGCAAGATAGTGTTTTTAAAAATATTTGCACACATGTTGGAATACTCACTTTTAAAGATAAATAACACGATTGAATGTATAAAAGAACATGAAATTTTTTTAAAAAAATGGATTTTGAGGACAGCAGGTGGCATGTAGTTGAAGTGCTGGACTCCCACATGGCCAACTCTGGTTTTAGTCCCAGACTCAGCAGCTCGAAACTCACACTGGGTGCATGTACATGCACGCCTAAGATCCCAGGATAAGAAAGGAGAAGGGATTGTGGTGTGGCCATCCCCTGGCGGAGAGATGTCTTGTTTTCTGGCTCTCTGTCTCTCTGTCTCTCCAGCAAGTGTACATTGCTATAGCAAAAATCTCTCAAAAACAAACAAATAAATAAATATTTGGCCTTTTATAGGAAGGAAGGTGAATGAATAACTTTGGATCAATAAATTGGCCCGTGGTCATTTATCCAAATCTGGACACAGAACAATTTTTGGAGGAGGAGAAATAAAATTCCTGCATAAAAAATATGATGTAAGATGACAACATGGACACTCTCTTTAATTATTCGAGTAGGCTTCTTCTGCCACTCCTGGTGCTGCCAGTGTGCTCATTCGGTGAAGACCTGGTACCTTTTCTGTGAAGCAGCAGCTGAGGAGACTCCAGCACTCACCAGGGCTGATGAAAAGCCCAAGGAAGGAGTCAAGACTGAGAATAACGATCACATTCATTTGAAGGTGGCGGGGCAGGATGATTCTGGGGTGCAGTGTAAGATTAGGAGACATACACCACTTAGTAAACTAATGAAAACCTATTGTAAACAGCAGGGTTTGTCAATGAGGCAGATCAGATTCCAATTTGATGGGCAGCCGATCAAAGAAACAGACACACCTGCACAGTTGGAAATGGAGGATGAAGATACAATGGATGTGTTCCAATGGCAGACAGGAGGTGTCTACTGAAAAGGGAACCTACTACTTTACTCCAGAACTCTGTCCTTGCAGACCAAGAATACATTCTCAATCAGAAAAGCACAATTTGGTTTCTGCACATCCTGACTACTACAGTATAGTTTTCTCTATTCTTTCGTTTTCCCTTCCCCATTCTTTTATTGTACATAAAGTAACTGGTGCATGTGCACAAGCATATTGCACTTTTTCAATTCAATGGCCAATGGTATATTTTGATTGACATCAAATGGAGATGGGATGGGGAAAAATACTGGTTCTGGGAAATACCCCCTTTCTCCACTAGTGGCCGCTCAGTCAGCTCTTCTCGTTATATTCCAGTAAGCTATTTTGCTCTCGCTGTTTTAACAAAAAGAAAAAGGAAAAGGAAATACAGAAAAAAATCCTTGAATACCTTGTTTGATTGGAGAACTTTAATGTTTTTCATTTTACATTGTAAAACCAAGGACAATTTTATAACTTTTTTGTTTATAGCTATTACATGTGTCTTTAAGTAAGGGTAAATTACGCTTAAAGAAAAAAAGGAATCCTAGATAGTTTTCCCTTCAAGTCAAGCGGCTTGTTGTTTAAATAAACTTCTTGTTTAAAAAAAAAAATTATTCAACTAGAACATTGGACCTAAAGAGAAAAGAAAAAAATTAAAGAATAATGTAATTTGGGTCTGTGGCAATAAACTTTAAGCTTCTGTTTAAAAAATAAACATAAACTCCCCCTTAATATCAAGTTTGCAACTTATTTTCAAATAAAACAAATACAAGTAATAACTCAGAAGTTTCTTAAACATACTATGAAATATCCTTATTTAATAGACATTTCTAGATTCTCTTATATTCAGCACAGTGTACATTCTGGAAACAATAATGTCTGGAATATGATGTTCTTTCATGTTAAAGCACTAATTATTACAACCCTGTCATTGCAGGCTTGAGATCTAATGGGTTGGGATTGAATTTCTTCCTTAAATGACAAAAATCTATTTTAAAAAATTCAAAGAAATGATATTTCCTAATTATACAAGGAAACTTCAAAAAGTTCGATGGAAAAATAGAATTAAAGTACAAATTTATTTTGCTGCAAAAATAATGTGAAATTCATGTATAGTTATTTTCAGAATAAGCATTTTCCATTAACTCTTTAAAGACCACACATTTAAACTGAATTTGATTACCGCCTAGCAGTATTAATGAAAACAAGTGAGGGCTTGCCAGTTTGTCATTATGCAATAAACATACCCTCAAATTAAAAAACAAGCTTCTGAGAAAGATTTAACAAAAATCCTAAAGACATTAAAAAAAAAATTGCATAGGGTGAGTGTTCTCTTCAGTAACGAAGAACAAGAGGAAGTGAGGGAAACTGTGACAGCATTCCCCAGGAGGGATGGCCATGACACAGTCCCTTTTTCTTTATTCTCATCTTGGAGTTTGGGGCACACACATGTGCCCAGTATATTTTTCAAACCACTGAGTCTGGTCCTTGAACCCTGCAGTCAGCCATGTGGGATACAGCTGCCTTAACCACCATGCTACGGGCTGACCCAAAACACAAATTTTTAAAAAGCATGTTTGTTTCTTTTGTGACTCATCAGTATCACCCCTACAGACTTCCATATCATGCTAGAAGGTGACCATCTTCCAGAATAATAAGAAAAGTAATAAATATAAAAACAAAAATGCATAAAAATAAATAATGGGCAAACCTTTTATAATTTGGTTTTCTTGTTTGGAGAGAATTTTGCTATAGGGCACATGTGCTCACCAGAGACACAGAAGGTGAGAATCACCCCCGCAAGGGGGATGACCACATTGCAATCCCTTCTCCTCTATTCTCCGTTTGGGATTTTGGTCACACATGCACATGAGCCTGGCATGAGTTTCAAGCCTCCAGGTCCAGGACTTGAACTGCAGTCAACTATGTGTGAGTCCAGTGATGTAACCATTATGTTATATGCTGGTCCCAACCTTTTGTAATTTCTGATATTCTTTTTAATGTACCCATGTTCTGACTTTGGAGTTCCTCAGGAATTTTCTTTTTTTTTTTTTTCCTTTTCTTTCTTACCTTTCATTTTCTTTCTTTCTCTTCCTTTCTTTCTTCCTTTCTTTTTCTTTCTTCTTTCTTTCTTTCCTTTTCTTTTTTGCCAGAGGGTGTGTGTACTCTCCAGAGAGAGAGAGAGAGAGAGATCCCCCCCCCCCATCCCATGGGGTATGGTAATACCACACTCTCCTCCTCCATCTCTCTCTCCTTGTGGGATTTTGGACATGCACGTACACATGCCTGCCATGTTTTTCTTAAGTCCAAGACCCAAACTGTGCAGTCAGCCATATGGATCAGGCTGCCTCAACCACCATGCTCTGACCTGGCCCTAGGAATTTTCAAAATTAGAATGTCAAAGTGATATCCCACTTCCTGCCATCTGCTATATGGGGCATGAATGACTCAGAACACATGAAATACACAGACCACACTAAAAACTTCATGTTGGTCAATAACTCCAAAATTTTCCTCACAAAATACTTTTCCAGAGATTCTAACAACTGGCAAAGTTGGATGATGTTAAGTTTTGATTCCTCTCCCTTCTTCAACCAACCCCTGACAGTTTCGAGAGAACAGGGAAACGTAGGCAATCTACAGTCAAGAGCTGGCTGTGATTTCTTCATCTCCGTCTGCCTCTTGAGAGGATATTTTAAGGAACACTCAGTATTGCATGCTAACACATCAGCTATTGCAATTTCCTCTGAGAAAGGGGTTGCGGATGCATATTACAGTCTATTTCATTCTTCAAGAGCTGGTTTTAAAATAAAGAAAAACACATGACTTTAGAAAGAGATGGTTGACAAGACCATACTTAGAAGTCAAAAAAGGATTGTGCTCACAAACAATATGAAACAAACCGATAGCACTGGAGTTGAAATTTTTACCCCTAGATAAATGTGGAGAATCTCTAAAATAAACAACCATAGAAATGAGCTAATTAGAAATTTACTTTCAATACTATAAGTAAAAGTAGAGATGGGAGTCTTTAGAAAATGGGCACATAAGGTGCTTCATTTTATTTTCTCTTTTTGCCATGCAGGGAGTTGAGAATGAAAAGCTTTCACTGGGAATGAGGTGGGGTAAGCTACCCTTTTCCTGGGCTTCCACATTAGCCTGGCCCTTCCCAGCAATTGAGGCCATAGAGAAAGCAAGAAAAGTAGCCTCTGGCAGGCCACACACTGAACCCAAACAGCCAAGAAGAGCCCATCAACACTAAGGTTGGCACAGGTACCAACTGACACTGTCCTGTGTTCATGTGGACACCTGGGTCTGGCAGACCAAGTAGTGGGATAGCGAATGGTGGCTCCTAACCTGAAACCTGTGAAGGTGACCTTATTTGGAAAAAGGGTCTTCGCAGATATAATTAAGTTAAGAATCTTGAGATGAGATCACCCTGTATCAACTCGTGGGCCCTAAAGCCAATGACAAATGTCCTGTAAGATACAAAGAAGGAAAAGGAGAGCTACACGGAGGAGAGGACAATGTGAAGATAGACAGATTTGAATTATGCAGCCAAAGCCATATTCGTAAATATGGTGGGTGAGTGCTTAAAAGTTCAGCTCTGTATTTGTATTTGGAAGGCTTGCTCTTCCTACTTTACAAATTAAAGTCAATCACCTGGATATTAGGAGTCTTAGAATGCTTGTCTTCCCCTCCAGGACTATGCACTTGATTAGTAAGCCCACGCTCACTCTGATTTTCTGGGGGAAATGTTTCTAACTCAGAGGTGTCCAGGGGCCACTTTCACTGTGGACTGATTTCTGATCATTTATTTTGCCTTTATTAGCTCTGAAGTTATGGTTCTCTTAAGTTAGATCCAGAGTAGAAGCTATCTAATTTTTATTACAGTTCCCTAAATTAAAGAACCATTGGTTGACTAAATATTCCATCTAAAATGTGTCTTGCCCAGTTGGACTATGTGTTATAGTTAGGCATGGCAGACATGACTCATTTGGTACCAAAACCTGGATCATGGATGACCTACCACTATATCATTTTTCAGATGAATTGGACAAGACTAAAGTAAACTTTCCCCCGGATTTTAGTTCTAGGATAAGGAGTAACTTATAGGCTATATCATTAACATTCTTTATTACAACCCGGCTATGTTAAGCAAGAAAGAAATTACTGGAAAAATATCAGGTAGCTCAGAACCCCAAGGAGAAGGCTGGATAATTAGACCCACAAAACACACAAAATCTGAGGCAAAGACACAGATAGGAAGTTACTGCTGACATTGCAAAATACTTCCCTGGCCACTTGACTTGGCTGTCACTAGACACAGTCACTAATCATAAACACTATTGCTAAACCATCATGACGGATACTATGAAACAAATCTCAGTCCCTTCCTCTCTACACCACTCACTTAAGATTTAAAATCCGAATACACACTTACTTATGTACAAGGCCAGTGTGGAGTTCACCCAGATCATGGCTTCTCCACTGGTTCTTCTGATATACCAGGACTTCTGCAATGAGCAATTTCCCCATGCTAGAAATGTTCGACAGTGAAAATTCATTAGAAATAAACTAGTCTTCGGGACTCTATAGACCTCATAGCCATTGCTGTCTATCTAGAACCAAAACTATACTATCACTTACATTGAGAATCAGGATTGGAAGAAATAACCTCATGACGGATTGGATAAAGACTTCTAATGAAGTAAAAAGTCGTGGACTCTGGTTCTCCTTTAAGTTTATCCTTAACGCTACTTTGGGAAGAGCATTTCACACTGCTAGGCCTCACTATTTGCATAAACAGAACTTAGCAATCTCTCATATGGTAGGTGATGGAGCTTCCTCATCCATATTAGAGTGGCCATAAACAAGACTTCCTGATTATTTTCATGCCATAGGCACACATAAAAGTGATAGTATTTGGGGCAACTAGGTCGCATGGTGTTTAAGGTGGATGGATTCCATATGGTCAACTGTGCAGTTCAGGAACCGGACTTCGTGGCTAGAAAGCACACCAGGTGTGTGTGTGTGCCTGAAATCCCAAGAGGAGAACCAAGGAGAAGGGATTGCAGTACCATCTTTTGCTAGGGGGAGGTTTTTTCTCACTTTCCCTCTCGATCTCTTTTTCTCTTTATGTCCCTCTCTGGAGAGGGCATGTGCCCTGTAACAAAATTTTAAAATAAATTAATTACTTTCTAGAAAATTATACCATTCCTGAGGCACACTAAAGTAAATAGAAGTGGTTGTTGGGATAGAGTGAAGTCAACTTTGGGTCATGTCCAGGTGCCCTAGGTATCTGAGACTACAACAAAGACTGTGGAAACCAACCTTTTTTTTTTTCTTTTTCTTCTTTTGAGAGGTTTTTGCTATATGGCACGTGTGCTCACCAGAAAGACAGAGAGACAGAAAGCGAGAAATCACCCCCCGAGAGGGAATGGCCATACTGCAATCCCTTTTCCTCTATTCTCCTCTCAGGATCTTGGGCACACATACACGCGCACCAGGCATGAGTTTAAGCCACCGGCTTCGGGACTCAAACCACAGTCACACAGTCAACCACATGGGAATCCAGCGACATAGCCACTATGCTAACTGCTGGTCCTCCAGCCTCTTCATTCATCTAAACTCTCTGAAATCTATCCCAGGTTAGGCCAAGTTAAAAAAGATTGTCTAGCACTGAACTACACTACTTTTACTGAACTGAGCTTTGGGGCAATGCCCTCAGTCTCTATTGAAGATCGTTAATAAGACACGGTTCATGACTATTCATTGCTGGGTGCATTGTAGGGACAGAGGTTGTCCATTACGCCCCACAATATCCTCTTAGCTAGAGCCCGCAGGAGAACTTTTCCTCTCGTCTCAGTATCAAGAAAAGCTGTTTTTGTTTTACATAGTGGGAGGGGCACTGTGAATCTTGTAATGCATCATATTTCCTGCGAAACTGGCTCCAGGAGGATCAGAATAAAATTTGAAATCTGTATCTAACATGTTTATGAGACTCTAAGGCTCATCTTTCCTGTACTAACCTCACACATGGATCCATCGCACTTTTCTCTCGTTCTGTTCCCTGACATATTTTTATTTATTTCTATTTCATTGTATGTATTTTTAAATCCACGTTAGATCATTTTAGAAATAGAAAGGGGATGGAAGGGAAGGAAGGAGAGAGGGAGTGATAGAAAGAAAGGAAGCAGGCAGACTGCCTTAAGACTCTTGACCTATTATATCATTATTACTAAAAAATGAGCTCTTCAAGAAAAAGACTATCACTCATTTTTATACACTTAAACTTACAGCATTCAGTAAATAATAAGTTATTATAGATACAAATATTATCATAATGTGAATACACTTAGTGCTACTAAATTATATACTTATAAATGGTTAAAAAAAAGGCAAGTTTTATGTATATTTTACCACAATAAAAAAAATCTAAAGCTATTCATTAAGATTAAAAAACACTCTGTAGTTAAATAAATCTAGTGTTTCTTAAAGGAAGGAATTGTCTTATTGATCTCTATGACATATCTTCCCATTCCACCAGGGCCTAGAACAATAAAACGCACATATCTGGTATTTGATACATGTTTCTTGAATTCCCAGTAGACATAAGTAGACTTTACATGTAAGCAGTTGCTTATGTGTGTGATTTGGGGATCCCAAATGTTCCGGGTGCGTGTAAGTATCCCCCCATCATTTGTAGTAACTGGAATTCCTACTATTATTCTGGATTAAACCCATACTATGAATAGATATCCCTAAAGGGAATTTTATTTTTAGTGAATCATTTTTTAAGCTATTTAGCCAAAAGCCATAAGCAGGGAGCTGCAAAAGAGGTAATGGTGGATAGAGGTTGAAATTAGGAGGGGAAATAGAGAGTATTTAAAACCAGGTACATTAGCAAGCCCAGGAGCCTGCTGAGTAGAACCTGTACGCTGGAGTGGAAAGCTGTGAACTTCCAGAAGGCATGGTAAGGCACTCTGTGACCCTGGGGAAAAGGGGTGCTCCAAAGGACAGTAAAGAGAAGGTTGAAATCTTGGAAGGGCTTTCATGAATATAAAGAATGAGCTTTCTGCTCATAGAAGCCTAAAATATTGGTGAACACTGGATAATGGGATTGAGAGCTGGCAGGACTCTTAAAATCATTTTACCTGACTTCATTTTAACTCTTCTGTTAAAACTATAAAAGCAGGGATACAGAGAGGGCAGCTGGTGGCATAACCAAGAAAAGACCCAGACTCACCAAGTTGGTACCCCACTAGAGCCTCCTAAATTGTTTATATCAAAAGGGAGAAGATTTCTGTTTCTTAACTTGAGCCTGATTATTCAGTTCTAGCAGTGGGAACACCAATGCTTTCTCAGAGTAATGGAGTGCTTAATGCACACCAGGTGGTAAAGTTTATGATGATAGGGAGAATTCTAATGGCAAACTACAGAGGGTGACAATCCTATACTGGCTCAGAAATAAAGTGTGTAATTTTTCTCTGTTGGAGGTGGATGATTTGTTTATATTCAAGAAGATATTTGGCAGCCCTTGCTGCCATTTTGCCAAGAAATTCTCCTTCCAGCACTATTTCCAGGTGGGTACTCATGTTTCCAACCCTACAGGCTAAAAATACAAAGGCATCCTGGGAAGAAGGAGGAGAAAAAGGGGTAAGCATATGCTTTGCTATGTAGGTTACCATCTCAATATTGCAACTCCATCTTCCAGGGTCCAAAATTGAGTTAAACCATTTTACCAAGCAGTTTCCTTGCCTAGCAATGGCACCCATCTTCCTTTCTATTAATCCTCTGCTGTATAGTCTCTTTTTCTGCCTCCTAAAAGTAGGTCTGCGCTTTTTATAACCATCTGGTTCATTTTTATGAGGCAAGGATACCTCTTCTTTCTTTTCTTTCCTTTTTTTTTTCTTTCTTTTTTTTTATGTTTGGGAAACACGTTAAATGCTTACCAGAGTCATATATACTGGCTGTGCTTGATTCACCATATTTATGGAATCTGAAAAACAAATGCAAGGTAATTAAAAAAATACTGCTATACTGGTGAATGCTTTTGCCTTAAATTCCTCCCAAAGTTCTGAAACTGTAGGTAGATAAGAACGTTAAACTTACACAGAGATGGCAATTACTATAATCTATTTAAGTTTAACTATTTGTATAGTACTTTTATAAATTTTTCAATGTTTTTCAATTACGAACTCATTTCATCCTCGTAACAATTTTATGGGGTGAGCTCTATTATAGTTCTCATTTTAGTTTTCCTTTTCAAAAACGTATTTATTCCCTTCTTGAGAAAGAGAGAGAGACAGACAGAAAGAGACAGATACCTCCAATGGGGCCTCCACACTAAAACCCATCCCCAACCCTAGTCAGTCATGCTACAGACACATTTACATATGCCCTTTGGGTATAGGAGGCCCTCAGAATATGAACTGAAGACCCTTCCCTGTGGCTTCAGTATCATGGAGCATTTTGCCACCAATACATCACTGCAGCTAGTCTGTTGCCATCGTTTTCCAGAAAACCTCTACACAGAGATATTAAATAACTGACCAGTGGAGTCAGCTAGTAGCTGGCAGAGCTGGACATAAACCAAGGCCCCTCGGCCTCAGAGTCTCTTCTGATAACTCCACCCTGTGCTATCTCGACACCTATGCAGGTAGGATGAAAATGTGATCTCTTCCTTGCTTCGATACCCAAATAGCCCTGTCATGCTTTTATCATTAGATTACACTGCCTTGAGAGTTTAAGTTTGCGGATGAGCTGTGCTCTGCGCAGGTTACATGACTGGTCCTAGGCCCATCCCAAGGTAGAACAGTGGTTCATTTTTCATCTCAAAGGCCCCAACGTTTTCCCTTTTCCTTTTTTAAGAGACTATTTTTGTCCACCCTTAGCACCAGTCCCTTGAGGTCCTGGTTTGAGAAAATAAAGTACTAATAAAAATAGCAAACAGTTATTGAATGCTTAACACGCGCTAGGCACTGTTCTAAGATCTTTATAACCTTTTCTTTATGTGCATTATCTCATTTAATTCCAAGAACCAGGTTATTTGTTATCCCCACTGAACAGATAGAAAACAGAAACGCACAAAGGCTATGTCTGCTTCCAGTGCCTGGGCTCAGGTCCACCAGGCATTGCAAAGGGTCTGCTGCTAGGGGTCACTGCTCCTGCCACCTCCCACACTGGCCTGCTGCTTTCCCAGGCTGGAGAGCAAGCATCAGCTCCTCCTCTACCCTCATCTAGTGAGCCCCTCTGATTACCTTACCCATAGCTGGGGCAATGCAATCTGAGGGGAGCCTGGAGAAGACTAGGTGCCACCTGGAAAATGCACCCCATCCCTCCTCCATGCCTTTCTCTCACTCAGCATGTCCTGGGGCAGTAGGAGTCTGTGATAAAAAGACTCAGGAAGTAGTTTCCTCAGAGGTCATTTAAAATCCAGCCCTCACTTGAGAACTTGATGCTGACTCTCCTTCTCTGTCTCTCGTCTCTGTTTCTCTCTTCTTTGTCTGATTTGTGACTATGCTTTCCTGTCCTCAATAAAACCAAATATCCTATTCACATTTTCTTCTTTAGGGGGATGGTGACTATAGTATTCATAAAAAAAGGTACTATCTCACTCTGTCACTGTTGAGGCCATGAAACTTATAAGTAAACTTTATGGAGATTATTTCAATTGAATATTACATAGCCAATCCAATTAACCTAACATTGAATTCTGCAGGGGGAAATGGACTTTCTGTGAGCTGGGGAGAGAGATTAGAAAGAGCTTTGGGGAAGATTACCTAGATTCACAGTCTGACAGCTAGCTAGCATATTCTGATATGCCTCGCCACGGAAATGAAAGTCTAAGTCAGGTTTCACATTTGTTGATGTTATTTCACTCTTGGGCAAGATATTTAAATTGTACTTATTCCTTGACACAGAGAGAAAAATCTTATTTTCACTGAAGTTTCCTGCACT
>NW_006160076.1:1695518-1737193 GCF_000334495.1 Tupaia belangeri chinensis | reverse complement strand
GAGCCAAATATTCCAGAACCAAAAAAAAAAATTAAAAAGGCGTGGATGTTTGAGTTAATGAAAGTAACTCAGGATAACTAACATAGAGATGTGGATGGGAATGAGGAGACATGATAATAATGGCTCATTTATTGGGACCTATGTACCAGGCACTAATCTTTCTTTTTTTTTTTTCATTTATTTATTCTAGCTACACTAATAATTAATGGATGCACTTTATTTCTTTTCCCATTTTTCTTTTTTCTTTTATTTTACTTCAAGTTCTTTTATATATTCAATCCCATTATTTAGCTTGCAAAGTGAATATTCAAACATGTGTACATTTCTCCCCAGTCCAGTTGATAATACTATAAAGTGATCTTCAATAGACAATATCCCATTTCTTTGTCCCATTAATGCTATGCTTCCCTATATTTCTCCTTAATGTCTTTCCTCAGACTCTGCTCCTTCACCCACCCTCTTCCCACACTATATCTAGTATTCACAACCATTTACTGTGTTTCTATATCCTTTAGTCATTCAGCTTCATTCATAGAGTGTGGACACTCGGTATATATTAAGTGGAGATATGCAATGACTCTCCTTCATAGCCTGACTTATTTCACTCAGCAGTAAATCTTCCATATTCATCCACTCTCTGTCAAAAGCCAGGGTCTTCTTGTTTTTGTTTGTTTGTTTGTTTGTTTTTTGTTTTGTTTTGGTTTTTTTAGTGGCTGAGTAGTATTCCATGGAGTATATTGCCACAGTTTTTCAATTCATTCATCTGTTCATGGGCATTTGGGTTGGTTCCTTGTCTTAGCAATTGTGACTAATGCCACAAAAAATATCAATGAGCAAGCACTTTCCTGATTAAGAATTCTTCTGTCCTTTGAGTAGATACCAAGGAGTGGGATTGGTGTATCATATCGTAGTTCTATTTGTAGATTTTTTTTTTTTGGAGAGATTTTCACTGTAGTGCGCGTGCGCTCGCCAGATAGACAGAGAGAGACATAGAGACAGAAAGCGAGAAATCACCCCCCAGGGGGGATGGTCACGCTGCAATCCCTTCTCCTCCATTCTTCTCTCGGGATCTTGGGCACGCACGCACACGCGCCCAGCGTGAGTTTTAAGCCACCGGGTCCGGGACACGAACTGCAGTCGACTACGTGGGAATCCAGCGACATAGCCATTACGCTAACTGCTGGTTCCCTATTTGTAGATTTTTGAGTAATCTCCAAATTGTTCTCCACAGTGGCTGGACCAATTTATATTCCCACCAGCAGTGTAAGAGAGTTTTCCTTTCCCCATATCCCCACCAGCACTTAACACTTTTTGTTTCTTTCTTTTTTTTTTTGGAGAGGTTTTTGCTATAGGACGCATGCGCTTTCCAGAAAGACAGAGAGAGACAGAGAGACAGAAAGTGAGAAATCACCCCCCAAGGGTGATGACCACCATGTCACAATTCCTTCTCCATTCTCCTCTCGGGATCTTGGGCATGCACACACACGTGCCCGGCGTGAATTTAAGCCACTGGGTTTGGGACGCGAACCTCAGTCGACTATGTAGGAGTCCAGTAACATAGCCATTATGTTAACTGCTAGTCCCTTGTTTTGTTTTTTTAATCTTAATCATTCTGACCACCAGAAGCTATTCTAAATCATTATAGGTACTAAATGATTTAGAACACACAATAATCTAATAAAATAGGTAATGTTGTTGAGAGGCATCTGTTCTGTCCTGGATCTCCTGAATTTTTGGTTACCTTATGAGGAAAATAACTGACAGGTTTTGCTCCACTCTGTTTTTCCAAGGATGTTTGTATTGCAAGTGACCTTTGCAGATAGAGATTATGTCTCCTCCAGAGCAGAGGACAGATCTGTTTGCTATTATAATAAAGAAAACATTTCCTGCTGGGGCTAAGTTTAGACAGATTTGCTCACAGCCCATTTAAAAAGAGTCAGGATTCTTAAGTTCAGAGTTTGCTACCTATGATGCAAACCCATGGTGTACACAGCACCTACCTGGGCATGCATCATCCCAGGAATCTCGAAGTCCAAGGGGAACCAACACAACCACAAAGCTCAGCAATGTCTGTTGTGCTGTGAGTGATAAAGTGTTTTTGTCTGACCCAGTAGTCTCATGTCTTCTACCAGCATCCATTCAAAGTGTGGCAAGCTAGACTGCAAGTAGAGTAAAATAACAGGCTTTTCACAGGTCTTCACAAATATTATTTCTTTCTTTAATAGGGAAATAAAGATACAGAGAGGTTAAGCACATTATCTAGGGTCATATAGCTAGTGAGGGAGCCAGAATATGGATCTATGTGGACACACTCCAGAACTGATGGTCTTCACCACAGCGATGAGGCTAAAGAAGCAAGAAGCTAAATCACACAGAACCTTGTAAGCCAGTTAGAGTTTCAATTTTATCATAAGAGTATTTAATAGTCTATTAGCCTAAGTGGGTCATCTGCTGCAACAATTAGTCCCCAATATGTATATTGGCTCAAACTCAACAAGTAATCACTACTCATGTTAACAGTTTGAAAAAGAATATTCTACCAAATGGGCAGATCTCTTCTAAAAGATTATTCAGGTGCTTAGGCTTCTTCTACCTTGTGAGTTCAGCAACCTCTCAGGCCTTATCTACTTCCAGCCAGAAGAGATGAAAAGACAGCATGGAAAAAACACATTTATTACTTAAAATCTATAGCCCAGGGGCGACCTACACCACTTTTGCTAAGATTCCATTGTAAAAGCTAGTCACATGATCACATCCACAAGCAAGGGGACCTGTTCAATAAAATTGCTACTTTCTAAACACAACTCTATCCTGTGGAGGGGGAACATAAATTTTGGAGGACAGCTAACTATCTGTGCCACAGGGAGCCACTCAAAGATCAAGCAAATTGGATAATATGTTAGATTTCTACTGTAGATCACTGGCTGTGATAGGAAATTTGTTTGGAGGGAGTAAGACAACTAGACAGGAAATAAGCCAAGGGACCTGTTGTAATCTACGTAAGACTGGTCAACCAAACCAGGCAAGAGGAAATGAGGAAGAAAGAAGAAAGTGAACACAGTGAAAAAATAATTAGAAGGCAAAATCTGTAGGATACTCTCTCTGCTAAAGTATATCTGTCCTCCATCATCAGTATTTGCTGGCCTATTTCTACCTTGTCCCTGACTCTATTCCTGTGTTTATATTCACAGCATGATAATGGCTGCTAAAAAGGTCAGAGGGAAGAGATACATTTTTTTAAAAGAAATTTTAGAGTGAAATTTTTTATAGCAGTTCACAGCCTTGCTCTCAGAGACGCATTCCAGATCCAGGATTTCCCTCTCCACATGGACCACTGCAGAAGGAGCAGTGCAGTAGGGTGTAACAAATATTTCTAAAATAATCTGTATTTATTTAAGAAATACAGTTATGTGCTGCATAATGATATTTTCATCAACAACAGTAAATAGGACAGTGGAACAATGATCTACTCCATATAGCCTGTGTGTGTGATAGGCTATACCATCTAAGTTTGTGTAAATACACTCTTTATGATCTCGCAATGATAAAATCACCTAATGGCACATTTCTCAGAATGCGTCCCCATTATTTGACTCTGTGTGTGTGTGTGTGTGTGTGTGTGTGTGTGTGTGTGTGAGAGAGAGAGAGAGAGAGAGAGAGAACCTGTTCTAAGTATAGTCTTTATAATAAAGACTATATAATAAGACTATGACAACGGCATATGGCATAAAGTGCAGTTTGAGTTCCTCCAGTAAACCAACTCTGAGATGGAGATTGGCACACAGTAAGTTTATCTGAGGGGAATTTCTCTCAGAGTCATCACCTGTAAAGGCATGGAGGAAGCGTTATGCTCAGCAGGAGAGGTTGGTCTATGAGGCAACAGCAGTAAGAGCCTCAGTTGCGCCGACATGGAGATATGGCACTTGGGTGGCATTCAGAGTTGTCCTGAGTTAGGACAAGGGCCTTGATAGTCTTGTATCACTGGTCATATTGAGTATGGACTGTGCTTAAGAGAGGGTTATAACTTTGCACAAGACATCTCTCTTTAGCTGATCGAAAATCCCAAAGAAACTGAGCTAAGAGCCTTCGGTTATTGACACTCCCAGTCGCGGAATGAATGCCTGAGTCTGAATTCTGTAAAGAAAGTATCAAGAGTGCATTCCTTAGTGTCTCCTATTATGTGTGCTTGAGTTCCTGATAAATACTAGCTGAATAAATCTGGCCTCGACCACACATAGACACATACATATACACTTTGGTAGCATAAGCATGTTTCAAAAAATTGAGACAATATACTGTAACAGGACTTATTAACTAGCATGGTATTAGAGAATGCCTTTCTTACCTATCCTTTCATATCATCCTAGAAAAATACGGTATCCTTGAGGCAGATTTTAGCTAATCTCCAAATTAATAATATAATCCTCTCTCAGGAGGCTCTCTTATGTAGAATATACAATCAGGTATTGCAGTGAGACAGAACTAGGGCTAAATCCTTGTTCTGCAGGATATATCTATGTGGTGATGCACAAATCACTTACCCTCAATCAGCCTTAATTTCTTCACCTGTAATAGAGGGGAAATTAAAATACCTTGGTGTTGTGAGCATTAAACGAGATAATGCAGGCAAAGCATTAGAAAATAGTGCCTAGGACATAGGAAGCTTAAAACTAGCAATGCTATGATTAATTTAATATGGATTTAAATATACCATGGTGTCAAATCACATCTGTCAGAAGATGGTGACAAAGAAAGGTCTCCAAGAACAGATGTAGTGAAAATAGTCCTGAAAGCTTCATGTCAATGAAAGCTAGTGGGAATCATTTTGTTTTGAATTCACAAATTCTCTGGTCCTCTTAGGCTTTCTCCAAATGAATCTTTGATAACCTATGTGGGGGTGAAAGGACTGAAATTTTGAAAATCCCCACTCTAAATCCTAAGTTTGTATTTATAACTGTAAGAAATATTTACTGTCTATGCAGAGAGCTTTCTGTGAAGCCGAGGCTGCTTCCTGGGCACACAGGTAGACTATACTTTCTGGCATCTCTTGAAGTCTGGTGTGAACCATCTGATGAGTTCTAGTCAAGTAGAGATGAAGTATACCACACCCAGGAAGGGTGGCCGGCTGTCCTAGTTTGTCTGGGTTGGAATGGTTACCCCAGATATGAAACTTTCTATTCTAAAATGAGTATAATTCCAGAAAAATCTAGTGAAGTTGGTCACCTCACTTCCTGGTATAGCCAATAAAACTCTTTGTACACAGCAGCCATGTTTTTCCTCCTTCCAGTTGACCAAAGAGATTATCATGAACAGCAGCCTGGAAACTTTTACAGATGGTAGAGTCACGTGTCAATCTGAATAACCACAGTCCATGAATAACAAGTCCACAAATAACCCAAGCAGAAGCTACCTTACTATCACCCCATTGATCTGGAACATCTCCCATGAACTTTACAGGCGTGAAAAAGATACTTGTATTGTGTTTGATTTATTACTTGTTGGGTCTATTTTCATAGCACATTAGCCTATCCTGACTAATACAGAGGCACTCTACAAACAGACTTTAAAATCTAGTTTAACACTTAAGACAGGCACACCTAAAATATGTATGCCCACCCTCTGGGGACATTTTTACAAGGAGAACATAATTTCAGAAGAAATAAGAAGCGAGAAAGGAAAACAACAGTGCCAACTATAATATAAATTCAGTCCAGGCCCATCATGAAAGTTTTCAAAGGTTTTCTCAGTGATTAATGTTATTATTAAATGCCTCACACGCTCCAAGATTTCAGGGTCTCACAGTGGACACAGCAGGTGATTAGAAGTCAGAGTAGGTGGGTTTACATCAACTGTAGCAAATAGCAGCTGAGTGAGGGTATAAGTCAGAACTGTGTTTCGTGTTTTACCTTCTGATAGAGTGAGTATCTTCTATGAGCCAGTTCTGTGCCTGACACTGAAAACACAAAGAAAAGATATGATGAAGTTCCTCAGGTAGACAACAAACTAGAAGTGTCTTCAAATGGACTGCCGCCTAGGATTAAAACAAGAAGAAAAGGCCGAGACATCTTGTCATCTTCTAAGACATTATACCTTCAGAGAGACCATGGGAGTGCATGATTTTGTCAAGCACTGGGATCCACAATGCAAAGAGCAGGGGGGCAGAGTCTGAGACGTAGGACTCTTAGGGGCAGGAGGAAGTGAGACTTCCACGGTCAGCAATCACTCAAACATGAATTCAATATCTGCTCTAAGCAAGGCTTGTGCTATCCTCCGGGCTCAAGTATGAGGAAGACACTGCCCAACAGCTCTTCCTAGGCAGTGGGGCAAGAAGTAAGCATGAAATACAAGCCCAGGCATTCCGAGTCACACTGCAGGTGAAGAGAGCACAGAGAAGGAGCTCCTTGTGTAGCATTTGGGGCTCCAGAGAGCAGCCCAAGGAGCTGCTGCTGAGCTGAGCCACAAAGCATGGCAAGTGTTAGCCAGATGGAAGGAAGAAAGGCGGTGTTGGAAATAAGAGGAAACAAGGCGAGAGTGGGAGTAAGAGTGTAGAAGGTGCTAGGGATGGTGCCAAAAGGGGTTGCAGGAACTAAAACAAGTAAGAGTCAGTTTTCTTGCCTTTCTTCCTTCCCCTCTCCTTCCTCCCTTTCATCCTTTTCTTTTTGTCCATGTTAAGAGGTTTTTACTTTATGCATCAAGTTAGGAAGTCTTTTTTTTTTTTTTGAGAGTTTTTTGTTATAGGGCACATGCACTCGCCAGAAAGACAGAGAGAGATAGAAAGCAAGAAATCACCCCCCAGGGGGGATGGCCACACCGCAATCCTTTCTCCATTCTCCTCTCTGGTTCTGGTTCTGGGGCACATGCTCCTGGTATGAGTTTAAGCTACCGGGTCTGGGACTGGAACCATGGTCGACTACATGGGAGTCCAGCGACATAGCCATTAAGTCAACTGCTGGTCCCCAAGTTACAAAGTCATTTAAGGTGTTTCAACAGACCACTGACATCAGAGATTGTCCTGGCAGCAGTGAGGAGCAGGGGTTAGAGAGGGAGAAGGACCTCTGAGCAGGCACTGAGACCATCCATCCAGAGAGAACAAAGACCTGAACAAGGCAGTGACTAGCAGAAGAGGAGGTTACAGATGTGACGACTGTCCTGGGAACAGGATATATAGAAGCAGGCAATTGTTTGCATCTCAGAAGTGTGCTAAATGGAAGCTCAGAGGCAAGAGGCACAGCTTATCTAGGGAGGCAGAAGGTAAATAGCAAACTTCAGACATCAAAGGGCAGAGTTAGACTGAAAAGTGAGTGGAAATTGACTCTGCCTAAATCTGTGAAGACAGAGGGGATGATTTAGTAATACCTTTAGCAAGGGCAATAGTAAGGCCCCAGGTGGCTTCAGGGAGGGCAGCTGATTCTCTGGGGATGGGAGCTGGGAGAATAAATCCTAAGTCGAAGAAAGGTTGCATAGTTCAACCATGAACTCAAAAGCTTGGCAATGTCTTAGCTTTGGGAAAAAATTAATAAGTAAAATGGTCCTGTTTCACTCAGATACATGGCCCTGTTTCAGCTAATAGCCATGTTCCTGTGAAGCTGGGATTTGATTAAATAGTTTAAGAGATAGCTTATTTAATTTGGAGTCTTTTAGCCTTCAGAATCCAATGCATTTGAAACTGTGCTGTTTCTTTTCAAAATTTAACAGCATCTCTGGCTGTTTATAATTGGAGATTAAAATTTTTCAAAATTGGAAAGAAGGAGAAATAATTCATTTAACTTAAAAGGAAATAAAAAAGGTTTGCTCTGCCTTAAGCTCTTGCCTTCCCTGAGGATTGAACTGCCACCCTTTCATTTTCTTGATGATCAGAAAATTATGAGAAAGTGGCCTGCAGAGAAATTTGAGAAAGCAATTGAATTAGAGAATTTAACTTGTCATTTGTGGTAATTCAAAAATCAGAGGATGTACTTCTCCAAGAACCTGACCTGAGGATGTCTCTATCCCACAAAAATGTGTTTTCTGGAAATTCAGAGAACGCCTTAAGAATGTAAAAGTAAAATTTCTACTTAAGAGTTCAGAGACTTGGAGTTGCTCCTGTCCAGCATGTCAGGAGTCAGACAAGCAACCAAGGCAGCAATGGCCACGCCAAAGCAGCGACAGCCACACACAGGCAATCAGAGTGGACATGGCGAGCCCCAACAGCAGAGACCTGAAGTGGAAAGGGGGATCAGGGAGAAGAAGGCAGGAGCTGTAGTCAGCTAGACCTGGATTTAAGACCTACTTCTACCACTTACCGTCCTATTGGCTTGCTAACCCATGTTACCAGCCTCACTAGTTTCAATGAAAGCATGCTTGATCTCATCAAAGTGGACCTAGTATTTCTTTATTGGGAAAAAGTTTGGCAAATACTATCCCCACTGGCAGCCCACCCAATCTCTGTCATATATCTGCTGCTCTCTTTCAGGTTAAAAGATGTTTGGTTTAATTTTATCTCCTACTTACAGATATCATTTTACGTAGCAAAATTTATAGCAATGAGAAAATTTTTATCTTCCAACAGGTGGGAGGTCCTTGGGAATTCTAATCCTAGTTGATCTACTCTTTGCTCTCACACCAAAAATGCCATGAAATGAATTGGTAAATCTCCAGGTGTGTCCTCTATGAAGGAAGGGGATATAGGAAAAATTCTAACTACAGAAAGATAGTGAGAGAATCATATTTTGGAAACCATATCCTGTATCATAATATGGCCACATATTTCTCCCCAGCCACTGTCCAGAATGAAGATCCTAGGAGGCAAAAAAAGCTGCAAAATCTCAGACAGAAGTGTTTATATTAGCAAATCATAAGCAGATGAGTTTTGTTTATCTGCATTTACAAAAGTCATCCTGGCCCAGATACAAAAACTCCTTAGGAATCTACGGTATGCTCTTAAATTGTGAACTGTGTTGCCTGGATGCCAAAACAAAGGGCAGATTTAATGACCATAAACAAATCAACTGGATACACTGTTTGACATATACAAAACTATACAGTAGACTATGTTCCTACAAATGTGGAGTTGGCAAACCCATTCTCTCTTTTTTCTCGCTAGGCAGTATATAGACAGTCATTCCTAAAAAGCCAAAATGTTCAGGGTTTTGTTTTGTTTTGTTTGTTTGTTTGCTTCTTTTTGCTTGTTTGTTTTAATTTACCAGAGGGTGTATGGACTCACTAGAGAGACAGAGAGAGAAAAAGTGCTAAAAATATCCCTACCCCCCATGGGGAATGGTCATGCTACAATCCCTTCTTCATTTTCCTTTAAGGATTGGCACCCAATTTATTTCTCAAACCACGGAGTCCAGGACTTGAACCTCACAGTCGGTCATGTGGGATCCATCTACCTTAACCACCATGCCACCAGCTGACACAATATGCAAAATTTTAAATCTGCTTCTCTTTATGCTCTTGACTGTGTTCTCAGTGGTCTTTTGTCATTTTGTACCAGGTGCTGATTAGGGTTCTCAGTTACCAAGCATAGAATCCATTGCAACTAGCTTATGTAGTACAGCAACTTATTTTATTTTATATTGTATTTTATTTTATATATTCAATCACTGTGTATCATTACAGCTTGTAAGATGAAGTGTTTCAGTATGAATTTACTGCATATTAGTCAAGTTAAAGATATTACCATACATGTTATCATCAACAGATAATTTTCCATTTTCGTGTCCCTTAAATGTTTTGCTTCTTTCTTTCCCTGCTTGATTCCCTTCTTTGATGAGAAACTTCTTAAAGGGTATTAGGTAATTTCTCAGAATCCCTGGGGAGGCAAGAGAATGGGGATTGGTGTTAAGTGCCGTGAACTGCACTGACTGCAGACGCAGTCCTGGGCACAGGAGCCCACTGTCATAACCACCACCGCTAACGCCTCCAAAGCTGCCACTGGTCCACCTGCTCCACTACTTCCATTGAAAATGAATCCCACACCTTGGCAACTTCAATAAGAAGGCCAGTGTGGATGGGTTCATTGGCAGAAACTACATCACATGCCATCGTCCTAGTTCAAGAAAGGTTGCAAAACTAAATTCTGATTCATGTTGTTAGGGAGGCAGGACTCAAATGAGAATGTTTCTAAATATAGAATGATTAGTCAAAAGGAAGTGGCCAGTTCAAATACGGCATATGGAGCCACAAAACTATAAAATATGTCTTCTGCTTTACCTTTCTTGTAAGCCAAAATGGTCAATAACAGATTGAAGTTTCAAAAAATGAATACAGCAAGGGATCTTCTGGTCTTGAATTGACATATATCTACAACATGAACTCTAAATTCAAATAAATGGATGTGCCATGAACAATCATTTCCCTAAGAGACTGCTCAGAATAAGCCTGATCACCTGAATTGCTATATGTGTACGGTACAGTTAAATAAGCAGCTCAAAAAGGAACAAAACATGTCTTATTCAGTAGCCTGACTGATTGTTCACCCGGCCACAACACACGAGACTTTATTTATACCAAATAAAATGGAAAGCTTCTTTTGCCAAGCAGCTTAGATTTCAGGAATATCTGCTTCCACTGCACATCCCCTTTTCCCCCAAAGAGCATGTTTTTACAGAACAGAACTCAGAAATCAGACCAGTCTATAAATCAGAAGAAGTACCAATGCGCATTTAAATTCATCAGGTTTATGGGTTAAACTGACCATGAAAAAAATATAATTTAATCACTTTCCAGCATCCCATTAAAATGTTCATCAATTAAAGTATGGCTACGTGTAAGCCATCATCAAGCTAAACAGGAAATCACTAAAAGTATTCTCACTGTAGTCAAGAATGAGAAAGGAATATTCCCTATGACCACTATTACTTAAAATTGTTCAGGAGGTTGAGATCTTTTGGAATTAAGTAAAAATATAGATTGTAGAGTGAGAGTGAGATGAAATTAAAATCAGAATTTAATTATGTCACACACACACAAAAGAAACTAAGAGAAGAATCAACTTGAAAATAACAAGGGAATTAAGTAATATGTCAACATACAAGGCAAATAAATTGATGATTTAACATATACAAGAAAACTGATTAGGAGATATATGGGCTTTTAAAAATTGTATTTATAATATTAAATAAAATAATGGGAATTTTTTAAAGATACAAGGAATAAATTAAGAGCTATATATAAAATCTTTAAGAAGGAAATTTTAAGGAATCCTTGTGTCCTGAGGGATACAAAGAAAGACTTGGATCAAGTGAAAATCATATATCTTAGCTACAAAGATGTCAAGTCTCCTTAAAATACTCCACATAGTTCAAGTAATCCCAGTGCAAATACTAAAATACTACCAGGATTTCTTTTCCTTTTTTTAATTAAAGAGGATAATTCTGAGAAAAATTCACAAGTCAAAATATCTTGGGAAATTTAGAAAATCTGCAACTAGTGGAGGGAGGTCTGATAGAATGAGAGATACCAGCATAGGTAGATAAAAAATTGAAATCAGAAACATAATATAGTTGATAAATAGGATTTTAAAATAGAACATATATAGTAAAACTCTTTGCTTACAAAGGAGGAAAAACATAAAATGAAAAATTGTGGGTATGTTGTGATTATAAGTATATATACTATGTATCAGTCTGATATTAAAAGTATTTTTGTCATTTATTTAATGTTATTTATCATCTTTTTTTTTTAATTTGATCAGAGATCAACTGAGCTAGAGAGAAAGGGAAAGCAAGAAAGTATGCTGCCAGGTCCAGGACTCGAACCGTGGCAGCCATGTGGGAGCCCAGCACCCTATACCACCTGCTGGCCCCACTAAGGATATTTTTTAAGGTAATTTATTTCTTCTGTGAGTGAGAGTGACATAGAGAGAGACAGAGACAGTTTCCTCAAGTGGGCCCAGATGAATAGTAAAGCAAAAGATAAACTTCATATTGTTATGGCTATACATGCCGTATTTGGGCTGGTCATTGCCTTTTGACTAGCCAGTCTATATTTAGGGACGTTCCCAGTTGAGTTCTACATCCTCAATAACAATTAGAATTTAGTTTTGTAGCCTTTCTTGAACTAGGAAGATCTATCCCCAGCCTCAGCCAGCCCTGGTTTGCAGGCACACATGCCCATCATGTATTGGGAGGTCTCTGGACGTGAACCCAGAACCTTCCCACATGTGTCAACCTCAGAGAGCATCATGTCCCACCACTGTACCACTATCTGGTCCCTAATAATAATAAACATTTAAATATCTCTACGAAACACAGAGTCTTCTGGAGAGGATAAACCATCAGTACTGTTTCAGGAAATAGGAAAACTGAACTAGTTAATGACTAGGAAAAGAGAAAATGCTTTCAAGGAATTCTCTCTCCAGAAGTTCCATGCTATGGTTATTTTCTATGAAAGTTCTTTCGACATTTCATAGAATCATAAATTCCCATGCTACATCTAGTACAGGGCATACAAATCCATGAAAATGAAAATCTGCCCAGAGCATACTATGAAAGTAACATACGTAGATTCTAAAACTTTGGATTGATATAAAAGTTTTGTTTTATTTTGTTTTGTTGTAGTGTATGATCTTTCTTATTTTTAAGTATAAATATAAAATATCTTTAGTAAACCATTTAAAAAATTCAAAAATATATTCAAAGAATAACCATTTATAATCAAGTAGTGTATGCCACATAAATAAGAGCAAGGATACGCTCTTTACAAATCTATTAGTACACAATATCAACGAGTGAAACAAGACAAAATGTAGTTGGCTTGGTTAATTTATCTTCATCTGAATTAAGTAGTTAGAAAGACATCAATATACATGTCTGATTTTTTTTTTTCTGGAGAGGTTTTTGCTATAGGATGCGTGCACTCGCCAGAAAGAGACAGAGAGACAGAAAGCAAGAAATCACCCCCCAGGGGAATGCCCACGCCACAATCACTTCTCCTCCATTCTTCTCTCAGGATCTTAGGCATGCACGCACACGCACCCAGCGTGAGTTTAAGCCACCAAGTCTGGGACTTAAACTGCGGTCGACTTCATGGAAGTCCAGCAACATAGCCATGACACCAACTGCTGGTCCCTACATTACTGATTTTTAAAAGAATCCTAATAAGTAGCAAGGAAAATACTACCTTAACATCATAAAGATAAATAGCCAGTATTTCAAATAGCAGTGAAACACCAGAGGCATGAAAATAAAAGCAGAAACAAGGCAAGGATGCTCACTCACCTCCTGCTTATTTAACCTCTCTGTTGGCTTTACTCTACATGAATAAAACATGAAACAGAAACAAGACGTACAATTACTAGACATAAGAATATGATACTGGAGGCTGGCAGGTGGCGTGGTGGTTAAGGGTGCTGGACTCTCACATGGCTGACCTCGATTCAAGTCTCGGACCTGGCAGCTTGCTTTCTCATTTTCCCTCTCTCTCTCTCTTTCTCACTCTGCCCCTCTCTGGTCAAATTAAAAATAAATAAATAAAGTTAAATAAAACAATTCTTTAAAAAAAAGTATTAAAAAAAAGAATATGATACCACAATTGTTCCTATATTGGGTTGTTAGAAAAGTCATGATATATTTTTCTGCTTTTCAAAGATCAATCGCTGATATAGTTTCCATTTTGTTTGATAACCTTTTGCCATCTTTCAGTGAGCTTCATCATTCCTCATTCATAGAAAGACCTGAATTTATCAGTGGAAAACTGAACAAGGTGCTGATTTACAGCCTTGTCTGAATTGAAAGTTACACCACACAAGAAGTTTTGAAGAGAGCCAAATAAGTGGAAGTCTGATAGCGCAAGGACATCCCTTCCGAGCTCCAGTAATTTTTGACGGGTGATCAAACTTGTGTGTTGGCTTGTGTTGTTGTGATGGAATACAATTCCTTTTCGATCAATGAGCTCTGGACATTTCTGTTCAATTACCAATAGTACACATTTAAATTGATTGTCTGGTTCCTTTATAGAAGCTCAAAAAGCACAACCGTTTCAAATCCCACCACACTAAGAGCCTAACCTTTCTCTGACGAATGTCTGCTTTTGATGTTGTCTGAGGCAAGTCATCATGTTGGGACCAAGACCTTTTGCACACCACATTGCTATAAACAATCTACTTCTCATCACCAGTTCTCAATTGCTTCAAAATAGGATCGTTTTCCTCCTGTGGAATGAGTGTATTGCAGATGTTTATAAGCACCGTCAAATGAATTTCTTTGAGTTCATGAGGAACCTAAATATTGAACTTCTTTATGTATCCCAGCTACTTTAGGTGGTTGCGAACTCTTGAATGATGGATGCTCAATGTTTCTGCAGTCTCTCTTGTTGTATAATGTGGGTTTGACTTGATCAATGCCTTTATTTTGTCATCATCAACCTCAGGGGGCCTCCCTGACTGAGGAGCATCATTGAGATGAAAATCACCAGCGTGGAATTGTGTGCACCATCGTTGGCACTGATGTTCCTGTAGAACATTGTCACCATAAACTACACAACCTTTCCCTTTACAGAAGAAAAACAGTAAAATATGGTGAAATTGCAGTTTGGTCTTCCATCTTCAACTTGTCATAAAATCTACAAAACTCAATCAAACCTCTTAATTTCTTGTCAATGGCATAGCAATAACATAGATGTGAATGACTCTAGTACTTCCAAAAATAAACTAGCACTGTCGGTTGCAAAAATGCATCATGACTTTTCTGACAACCCAATAATATGTGAGTAGGTAATTATAAGGATTGAGAAAATCAATAAAAATTACTAGAACTAATTTAAACATTCAATAAAGCAGGTAAGGGCAAAAAATAGCTTTCCTTCAAAAAGTAAAAATAGGGGCCAGGTAGTGGTATGGTGCTAAGGCAGAAGGATCCCGCATGGCTGACTGTGTGGTTTGAGTCCCAGATCTGGCAGCTTAAAAAATAAACCAGCTGGGAAACCAGCAGTTAGCATAATGGTTATGTCACTGGACTCCCACGTAGTCAACCACGGTTCGCGTCTCGGACCCAGTGGCTTAAAACTCACGCCGGGTGCGTTTGTGTGCATGCCCAAGATCCTGAGAGGAGAATGGATGAGAAGGGATTTCTGTCTCTATGTCTCTGTCTGTCTGTCTGGCGAGCGCACACGCCCTATAGCGAAAATCTCTCAAAAAAAAATTAAATAAATAAATAAACCAGCTGCATGTGCATGTGTGCCCAAAGTACCGAAAGGAGAATGAAGGAGAGGCATGGCTAACCCCCTTGGGGAGTGATTTCTCACTTCTTCCTCTTTTGGGCAAGCATATGCTTCCTGTAATGAAAATTTTAAAAAAATAGTACATACATTTATATATTTAAAAAGACTGCATTCATAACTATATGCAAAATGCTAGTGTGAAAGCAGTGGTGGGGCTGGAAACCAGCCCATGCTCTACTCCCTTTATATATATATATATGCACACATACATACATACACACACACATATATACATATAATCTACAAATGCTATATGAAGAAAACTTATAAAATCTTTCACTACAAGACAAATCAATATTTTGTGTTAGAAAATTTTTAAACTGTGGGAAAAGGCTGAATATTTTATTTTACCTCGGGGCAAAAAACATGCCTTTTTACCAAAAACACAGAAACTGTAAGGAAAAAGAGTCATCCAGTCTACTACATAAAATTTTTCAAACATTAATATGCCCAAAATGCCATAATTTTAAATGTAGTAACATAAAGAGAAAATACTTATAACTTGTGATGGTTCATTGATATTTTCATCATAACTAGTTCTTATAAATCATGAAATAAATAATCCAAGGTAAAAATGGGCAAAGGACAAGAAAAAAATACATATGAAAAAAAGATCTGCCTTATTAAAATGTAAAGATTTGGAATTTGATACAACAAAGCCATCTTCAATTAGTTTGGCAAAATCTTGTAAATGATCATACTGTTATGAGATACAGTTAGACGCCTCTTTTTTGTTTTTGTTTTTGTTTGGTTTGGTTTTAATTTGGGGCACACTTGCACATGTAACCACCTCTTCTTTTCCTTTTTTTCAAGTCACTGGATCTGGGACTCAACCACACCAATCATCATGTGGGGTCTAACCACCTGAACCAGCAGACAGTTTACAAAGCAAAAGTTTACAAAGTTTCAGCCTGGAGTCTATCTGTGTATATTAAAAAAGTAGATGTAACAAAATAGGAATTCTGAGTTCTTGCTTATTAACAACAGGAACTATCTGCAAGAAGAAATAAAGCCCAGTTGCTAGTCCAGCATTGATACAGACAGCCAATAACCCAGGTAAGGGCTGGGGAAACGCTGTAAGAGACATATTGAGAAGGAGTCAAATCCAACTTTAAAGGTAATCTTTATTGGGCACTCATCCCACAATTTCCCATTTATATTTCATCATGGTATCAAAAAATAATTTACATGACCCATTGCTTTTTGCTATTTTTTATCATGAAAAGGGAATTTTCTAATGAGTAAAAAATAGAGTATGAGAAACTAGCTGCATGTGGAAACTCCAGGCTCAGACAATCTCTAATTGATGGAGAAACCTTAAATGAAAATCAACATACTATGTTACTTTTTTAACTTTCTCAATTTAAAATTTTTATAATACTTTTAACATACTTAAAATTGATAGTCCCATGTGTATACCAACACCATTAAATGGCCTATGGATGCAGACCTACGTGGTTTGGCCTTGGTTCAGATTTAATTCTTTCCTATTTCTTATATTCAATCTACATTGGCCCTTTCAGATCCTCAAATGTACCAAGTTTATTCTTTTCTTGGGATTTATGCACCTATTGATCCCACTTCCAGGAATGCTGTTTCCTGGAGAGTTTTTGTTTGTTTGTTGTCTATTTTTGTTGTTGCTGCTTTTTGTTTTGTGTTTTGTTTTGTTTTGTCAGAGGGCACATGCTCTCACTGGGAAAAGACAGAGAGAAAGAAGAGAGAAAGCAAGAAAACACCTCCATGGGGCAAAGTCCCACCACAATCCCTTCTCCTCCATTTTCCTTCCTTTTGGGATTTTGAGTAGGCACACACATGCACCCAGCATGTTTCTCAAGTCTCCAGGTCTGGGACTTCAGCTGTGCAGTCAGCCATTTTGTATCCAGCCATCTTAACCACCAGGCCATAGGTTGGCCCTCTGGAGTCTTTATAGACCTAATTATCTTTCAAGTCTCAGGCTTAACAAGATCTTTTTTTGACCTCTATATGATCTATTATTTGCCTAAGTAATTAGCTCTCAAACTTGACTGTACATTGGAATCATTTGGGGATATTTTAATATTTTAGTGCCTGGGTCCCATCTCTAGAAATTCCATTTTAATTTGCATGGGAGTTTAGTCTTGGCATTTAAGATTTTTAAAAGTCCCCAGGGTAATTCTAGATTGCGTGACATTTTAAAACCACTGGCCCAGATCTCATCACCGTGTGTGTGTGTGTGTGTGTGTGTGTGTGTGTGTGTGCGTGTTTCCTTGTAGCACTTTGCAGGCTATAATAGTGATTTATGTGCTTACTTATTTATTCATTGGTTGTCAACTATAAAGGCAGGATCTATGCTAGTTTTATTTACCACCAAAAGTAGTCAGTGAACATTTTGTATTCTACATTTTAAAATCACAACAGCTCAAACTAGTACTTCTCCAAGTCTAATGTTCCTAAGATCCAACAATCTTCTTATTAAATTGTAGTTTTAGATTCAGTATGACTTGGGAGAACGCTACGAGTCTACTCTTCTAATGAGCCCCCACATTATGAGTGATGAGAGTTTAATGCAATATTTGCTCAACTTCCTTGCAAATAAGAATCACCTGGAGCCTCTAACTAAAAACAGATTACTGGTTCCCAATTTAGAATTGCTGAATCAGAATTTTCATGGGAGAAGGGTGGTAATCTGCATGTACAATAAGCATTCCAGCTGACTGTTCTTTTCGGGGGGGGGTGGTAAACTGATAAGTTACCAGACACTATTAATTATTGTGTCTGTATTTAAAAGTAATAAACAGGAATTGATAAATAACCTCCTATCAGACTGACTCTCCCACCGACAATTACAACTCTGGACAAAATCAAATAAAAAGTTAGTTAAAGATTCTAGAGAATAACTAAAGCAAGTAGATTCTGTAGGGGAGTAGACACATTTTAAAAAAGGGGCGGGGGGATCACTAAAGGACTGTTTATCCATTTCATGGTGTTTAGTCTTGGATTAGTCATGCCAAAGTCTGCACTATGAAAAGCAGATAAAACTATGATTAAACACACACACACACACACACAGAAGTCTAGTAGGACAGAGTTCAGAGCAACCACAGCCACTAGAACATGAGAGGAGAATGCTAGAAAATAAGAGTCCTACAGGAGAAGGGCCATAAACTATGTATAAACTTATGCCCGAATCTGTGGCTAAGCCATAATCATACGTGGGTAGGGGAGTCTGCAAACAAGCCAGCTACAGAGAAAAGGACTGAATGTAGATCTGCATGGCTGTCAGAGGCAGAGCTTTCAGTTTAGGTACAGAGAATTATATTGGCAACTAAAACAAAATTGTAAACATTTTTTAAAAATTATAATAATAATAATTATTATTTAATTTGTTATAGGGCACATAACAAATAGGGTACATACAAAACTCTCTGGTGAGAGAGAGAGAGAGAAGAGAGGGTGAGACAGCAAGCCACCAGGTCCAGAACTTGAACAGCTTTTGGCCATGTGGGAGTCTAGCACCTCAATCACCATGCCTCAACATTATTAAGAGGACTATAATAGAATTCAGAGTCTCCATGACATAATGATCACAGTGTCAAAGACACAATCTCAAATTACTAAGACGCAAAAGGACAAATATTACATTATTCCACTTGTAGAAGATGCTGGGAATAGACAAATTCGTAAGGACAAAAAGTAGAATGTAAGTGACCAGGAGCTTGGAGGAAGAGAGCATAGGGAGTTATTGAGTGGACAGAGTTTCTGCTGGGATGATGAAAATGTTCTGAACGTGGATAGTAATGATGGTCATACAATACTGTGAATGTACTTAATGCCAAAGTAATGTAGGTTTAACACCTTTAGAAGGGTAAATTTTATTATATCTATTTGCCACCAAAAATAAATAAAATAGAAAATAAACCCACCATAATGGAAATAAATGCTGTCTCCAATGGGCTAATCAGTAGATTGGATGCAGCTGAGAAAAGAATCAGTGAACTCAAATTTATGTCAACAGAACCTCCCCCAACTGAAAAGAAAAAAGGGATGAAAAAAAAAAAACAGAATTTTTCAAAACTGTGGGACAATTACAAAATGTTTAATATACATGTAATGGGAGAACTGGAAAAATATGAACAAGGGAAAGGACCATAAAGAATACTTGAAATGATGACTGAGAATTTTCCAAAATTATTATCAGACACACATACACACACACACACACACACACACACACACACACACACACAAAGATCCAGGTAGCTCAGAAAGCCCCAGCCAAGAAAAGATGCCAAAAACTGTACCTTCGAATATCATATGAAAGTTGCAGAAAACAACATACAAAAAGAAAATATTTTGGGGGGAAAAAGTTGATGATGCAACTTCCTGTAAAAGGACTGAGTCCTGGGGGATGGGAAGAATAAAATTAGGTAACAGCTGGACCCGAGAGGAGAAGAATGGTGGTTTAAGTCCCAGAGTTGGAAAGACCAAGAACCAGGAGCTTCATTGGCCAAGGGGAGGAGAAAGAAAATGGATGTCCCGGTTCAAGAAGAAAGGAAGTTATAATAATCTTCTTTCTTTGTCTTTTTGTTCTATCGAGGCTCTCAACAGATTGAGTGATGCCCATCCAAATTAGTGGAGGTGGATTGTCTTTACTCAGTCTACTGACTCAAATGTCCTCCAGAAACACTTTCACTGATACACCCAGAAATGATGTTTTGCCAACTACCTGGGCATCCTTCAGCCCACATAGTCAAGTTAATGCATAAAATTAATCATTATAAAAGAATATTATAAATATCTTTGTCCACTAGTTCTTTGAAATGTATGATCCTCCAAAATGCATATAAGAAAAAATAACATCAATAACCTTATGTCTAATTCTAAAAATGAGTCAATAATTAATCACCCTCAAAAGGAACACCTGTCTGAGCCAGCCAGCTGGCAATGTGGTGAGGGTGGTAGAATCCACATAGCCAACTCTGTAGTTCGGGTCCTGGACCCCATGGCTTTTAAAAACATGTCAGGCCTGTGTACGTGCATGTCCAAAATCCTGAGAACGGAAGAGAAGAGACTGCAGTGTGGTCATCTCCCCTTGGAGGGTACTTTTTCTTTCTCTGTCTCTGACAAGCACACAGGCCCTACAGCAAATAAAAATAAATAGAATAAAATAATAAATGTTTAAAAATAAAAGAAATCACAGTCTGAGATGGTTTCACTGCTAAACTGTGCCAAACATTTAAAGAAGAAATAATGCCCATTCTCTATAATCTGTACAACCTTTTCTAAAACACCGAAGTGAAAACAAACAAACAAACAAACAAACAAAAACTTCTTAAATCTTTCTGTTACACCAGCATTACCAAAGCCAGATAAAAACCTTATAATAAAGGAAAATTTCAGACTAATATCTCTCATGCCATAGACAAAAAAAAAAAAAAAAAAATCAAATCCAACACTGTTCAAAAAAAAAAAAAAAGGAATTATACACCACAAGCGAGTGGAATTTCAGTATGTAAGGGCTAGTTTAGCATTCAAAATTCTGTTAGTGTAGTCTACCATATTAACAACCTAAAGCAGAAAAATCACAGTATCATATCAATATATACAGAAAATGCACACTCATTTATAACAAAAACTCTCAGCAAATTAGGAATAAGAGAATGACATCAACTTAATAAAGAACATAAAGGAAAAACAAAACAAAACAAAAAACCCTGCAATGAAAATCATACTGAATAGTGAGAAACCAAATGTTTTCCCCCTGCAATTAAGAAGGTTAGCATGTCCCTGCTCATCATTCCTACCCAACCTCACACTGGAAGCCCTAGCTAATGGCAATAAGAAAGGAAAATAAAGGTATGCAAGTTTAACAGACATGCAGCTCTTTCCACACTCAAACTGCAAAGCATTGCTTAAAGTATTTTAAAAGGTCTATGTGAACAGAAAGACTGAGTCTATTTATGGATTTGAAGCTTATGAGTGTTAGGCTGTCAATTCTTCAAACACTGATCTATAAATTTAGTACAATCTTAAGCATTATCTTAGCAGACTTTTTTTTTTTTTAATGAGAGTTGACAAGTTGATTCTAAAATTTACATAGAAACGCAAAGGACCTAGAACTGTGCAGTTTAATATGCATGATAACCACCAACCACAACTGACTATTTAATTTAAAATGTAACTAGTTAAAATTAAGTACAATTAAAAATTAATTCGCTCTCTTGTGCTGTAGCTATATTTCAAGTGCTCAATAGCCAGTGTAGATACGAAACTTTTCTGTTACTACAGAAACCTCTATTAGCATTGACCTAAAATAGCCAAAGCAATCCTGCCAAACAAAAGCAAAATTGGAAGGCTCATACTACCTGACTTCAAGACTCACAATAAAGATTCAGTAACCAAAACTATAGTATACACATAAGGATCAACAAATTGATCAACAGAACAACACAAAAACCATAAACAGACTTACATAGTTATTTCCTTTTTAACAAAGGAACCAAAGCAATCTGATGGAGTGGGATAAATCTTTTCAAGAGATGGTGCTGAAGTAACTGTCAACATGGAATAAAAATTAACAAGAATTTCGATGTTGCCTTTTACACAAAAATAATTTGAAATGCATCATATAGCATAACATATAAAAGCCAAAACAACAAAGTTTTACAAGAGAAGAGAGGAAAATATCTCTTGATTTGTGAATGGGCAAAGTTTTCTTAGGTCACTGAAAATAACAATTGACATAAAAAGGTGATAAATTAAACTTTTTCAAAATTAACAAATTCTAGTCATCAAAGATACCACTGGGCCAGCCTGTGGCGTGGTGGTTACAGAGGCAGGCTCAATGATTTTGGTGATAGTGCACTCTAAGCCCTGAGCCCATCAGCTTGAAAAACACAACAGGCGTGGGTGCATGTATGCCCCCAAATCCCGAAAGGGGAGATAGGTGGGGGAGAAGGGATCGTAGTGTGCGTGACCATGTTGCATGCTTTCTCACTTACCCTTTCTTTGTCTACCTCTCGCTCTTTCTTTGTCTCCCTCTGGAAAGTTAAAAAGAAAGAAAAAAAAAAAGAGAGAGAGAGAGAGAAAGGAAGGAAGGAAGGAAGGAAGGAAGGAATAAAGGAAGGAAGGAAGGAAGGGAAGAAAAACTAAATGAAAAAGAAAGAAAAAAGACACTATTAAGAAATTCACAGAATAGAGAGCCAGCCAGGTGGCATGATGATTAAAGTGACTGGATCCCACATAGCTGACTGTGTAATTCAAGTCCCGGACCTTGCAGTTTAAAAATCATGTTGAACACATCTGTGCACGTGCCCAAAGTTCCAAGCGGAGAACAGAGAAGAGATTGCAGCATGGCCATGCCTTTCAGGGGTGATTTCTCTCTCTTTCTGTCTTTCTCTGTGTCTGGTGAGTACATGTGCCTTATAGTAAAATCTAAAAAATAAATAAATAAATAAATAAACAAACAAACAAAATAATAGACTAGAAACAACATTCATGAAATATGTTCTTTGACAAAAGACTGTTATCTAGGATACATAAAGAGTTGCAGCATGTAATCCAATTTAAAAATGATTAAACAGTCATTAAACAGTCATTTCACCAAATATTTATACACACACACACATATATACATATACATACACACACACACACACACACACACATACACACGGTAGTTTTTACATGAATGAATGTTCAACAACCTAAGTCATCTCAGAATTGCAAATGAAAATCAATTGAAATATCACACCACACAACAATTCCAGGTAGTATACTGTTATTATTTCCATTCTACAAAGGGAACTAAGGCATGGAGAAATAAAGTCATTTGCTTCAGGTAACACAACTAGACAATGTTGGATCTGAGATTCAAACTCATGCTGTATAGTGACTGCCATGATGTTCCTAAAAATATTTCATCTGAAAAGAAAGGAAGAAAGGGAGAGAAAGGAAACTGTATTGCTTTAGTCTTTCAGATGCAAATATTCTCTCCATTGCCCTCCCAGAAGACCTTAGTCCTTCCAGGTATAGTTGTGCCCTGAAGATCTTCCTTCCAATCTCTCAAAGAAATAGAAGAGGAGACTGGTCTCAAAAGTCTTCCTCTCTCTAGACAGAGCATGATGCAATCACTCATTTTTGTGCTAATATTGAATTCTGCAGTCCACATAAGCAGAGTTTATATTCAACAGCTAAGAAGCCTCTCTAGCATTCATTGAAATGCTCTTAGTTCTTTGAGGAGGAAAACTAGTCACTGGAACATTTACAGCTGACTGAGCCTACAGGGTGAATTACAGTTTGATTTACAAGTTCGATACTTCCTTATCATTAGCCCATAATGACTACATCACCCACAGTAATGAAGCCATGGCTGTTCTTCCTTTTCCCAAGCAGTACATATAAGAATTAGGGTAAAAGTCTATCTTTAAGCAAAAATAAAAATAAAAAGAAGTGTACTAACAGGAATTTATAAAACTTTAGATAACAATAGATCTCAGAAAAATAGAAGAAAATACTCGGTTGGACACTGACTTTCCTAGTGTAGGCTGCAGGGAGTGCTACAGGCATTTGTAAGAGAATGTGGAAAGGACAGTATCAAGTTAGCTGTCTACAAAGGCTGAGATCTGAGATGAGATCCACTGTGGCTTATGCAGGGAGATCATTAAAACTGCTTGTTGAGAGAGTTAAAGGACAATGTCTAATGAATCTTCTGATGGCTTTTCCATGCAATGCCCTCAGTAGTCCTCAGACTTCTGGCTACTTTCATAGAAAGATGGAATTACAGATGGTGCACCCACTGAATTAGAAATTATTCCTTCAGTAGTTTCAAAGTTCTTTATCTTTTCTTCTAATTAGCATACACAAAAAATCAACTGATGAAAATCAGGCCTCTTCTCTCAACCCTGCAGCTGTATTTTCATGAATTGAAACATATCCAACCAAAAATGATCAGAAAACTGTTGTCCAGAAGACCTTAGAAATGTTTGCCCATCCTCTGGACACCAAATATGAGGTATCATGTTTTGAGACCAGCTGATATTTCAAAGGGATTCAAAGATATGAAATCTGACTGGCAATGTTTTAAGAATTTTCCCTAAAGAGGTCAAAACAAATATGGTCATTAAATGATAGAATAAATAAATGGTGACCAGACAGAAGCACTGCCAGTGTTTTCAACTGTAACAGCCCTGCAGCTTTAGAGCTCTTCTTCAGATCAGAATGTGCCAAAAAATGACTTCTTCAGAACACTGTGGAGCAGCTTGCCCCCAGAAAGTTTACCATTCAGTCAAAACCTTCCCCAGGCTCTAGTCATAGCTATTGCTATGCCAACTTGGTTAAGATACAAAAATCTATGCACCCAAATATCTATTTCCATCAAGTAATAAAATTATAAACAATTAATGTCAACTCTGGCTTTTTGATAATAAATAGAACACTATTTTTTTTTTTTGGACAGTTAGCAGGTCCCTAACACTCTGCTAAAAATTCTATAAGGATTCATTCGAAACTGTACAACATCTTTATGTGAGGCACTATTATCCTCGAGTAACTTGAAGCTCAAGAAGTTGAAACTATTTCCCCAATCTAGTCTGAAGGTAACAAAGGGTAGAGATCGAATTTAAATTGGACCTAACTCAGTTATAGGTCAAAGCATCTGCTTATTTCTCTTAATGTAACAGCTAAAATGTGTTGGATCACATTGGTTCATTCACATCTCGAGGACTCAGAATTTATACCCAGAGCAGGCATCATCAAATCCAGTGAATGACAGTTCACACAATCCCAGAGAGTGCTGTGCACATGGGGGAAGTGAGCAACCATTTCCCAGCTTCTAATGCTGCAGACCCAAATGCCAGTGAAACCTCAATGAGCCAAGCTACCAGTCGTTCTGAGGAGACCGCTATTAGACTGACAGCCAGACTATTAAGGATGCTGTTGCTCTGCGGTGTGTCTGTTATCACAGAGGCCACAACCCAACCAGCTGAGTTCACTTGATATTCACAACAAATTCATGAGTTCATAAATTCATGTCATCTTGTTCCACAAGTAATGTAACCAGACTTTCCTCTGCATCACAACACTTAAAGGGCTATAGTCAAGCTTATCAGTAAGCTCCATACAGCCAGATACACAGGGAACTTTTTGGTTTTCCCCTTCCAGAAGCATTGACATGTCTACTCCCATCCCTGCTCCTGGAAACTCTCTCCTTTCTTGGTCTCTATGGCCCTGATATACTATTGATAGTTTTCCTCCAGCTCTACTGACTATTCATTCTCCAGCTCCTTTAGTGAATTTCCCTTTGCCCAACCTTTAACTGTCTCAACAGAACTTAGTCTTAACCCCTCTACTCTTTTCTACCTGTGCCCATCCCCCAAACTATAACTTTAAAAAGGGCTGGCCCCATAGCACAGTGGTTAAGCACTGGGCATAGGGAGCTAAATCCCCATGACCAGCTGCATTTGGAGTCCCAGATTTGGTGACCTGAAAAACATGCTGAATGAATGTGTTTGCATGTCCAGGACTCTGATGGGATAGAGAAATGGAGGAAAGGGAATTGGGGCTGGACCATGCCCGACTGAGGGATGCTTTCTCTCTCTCTCTCTCTCTCTCTCTCTCTCTCTCTCTCTCGTGATTCACATGCACACTGGCATGGGAAAAAAAAAGTTTAACTTAAAAGAAGTCCCAGCATCTAAGCACATTGTTCCCACTGTCTACCCAATATCTCTACTGTGTAATCACAGGCTTAATGTTGTAAGTAGTGTTCTTGATTTTCTAACTTTCATCCCAACCATCCTGTCCCTCTGACAGTCTTATCTATCTCAGTAATAGGCACTGTCATCATTTGAGGGCCAAAGCCCAAAAACTTAGGAGAAATGTTTCCTTTTCCTACCACTGCCTGTCACACCTAGTTCATCAGTAAATCCTGTTGCCTCTACCTCCAAAATATATTCCAAATCTATCCATAGAACAACCCTCTCAAATTTAAATTATTTGTGCTCCACCAGATTATCAGTACTACAGCCACCCATACTGTTGTCCTCCCTTATCCATAAGGGAGTATGTCACAAGACCTCCTGTGGAGGCCTAAAACCACAGACAGCACTGAATCCTAAATATACCGTGTATTTTTGACCTGATAACTATTGGCAGGTGTCATACAATATGGATATAATGGACAAAGGATGTTCAGATCCTAAGTGGGACAGAGCAGGACAGCACAAGGGGTCATCATGCTACTCAGAACACATGCAACTAACAACTTATTAATGGTTTATTTCTGGAATTTTCCATTTATAGTTTCAAGTCATGGTTGACCACAGGGAACTGAAACCATTGACAGCAGAATCATGGGTAAGAAGAGACTACTGTACTGTTCTCTGTAGTTCCATCACTTCTAAAATCAATATTTCATTCAAAAGTCAGAGTCAAAATTCAAAAAATACAAGCCAAATCAAGTCATCACCCTTCAAAAACACTCCCAACATTCATAAAACTTACAATTGTAAAACAAGAATCCTTAAAACGGTCCGTGCTCACCCCTCTACACTCATCTCTTATCTATCTCCCCTAGTGCTCACTGCATCCTGGACCCCTTCTTTTCTTAGACATACCTGGGCCAATTAGACCAGGGACATTTGTGTTAGATAGCAGTTAGCCACGAGCAGGGTGAGAGGCTAGTCCTCCTCATCTCCCCTGCCCTGTCTCCCCTTACAGTCTTACAGGGATTGATGGCCTATAGTCAACACTTTTTGCCTCAAGGCTGAACCCCTGCCTGCTTTTCCCCTGCCTCAAGGCCAAGCCCCTGGTTGCCTCAAGGCCTAACATGTGCAATAGGCCAGTGACATGTCTTTGAGCTACCTGTGCTCACTTAGCACATATTAGTCTTGCAGTTTTGATGCCCTCCCCATGGACTTTCATGATGCATTATGAGAAAATGTGCACACAAAAGCATGTATGTTAGGTTATGTTACCCCTGGCTGTCTAATCACAGACAGCCATGAAAGGAGAGGGGTCACCCAGAGATACGGTGAGAAGAAAGCAGAGCCATCATAAAAGAAATTCATCCAGATAATGCCAAGGGCTGGTCTGATTTCATCCAGCCTATTCTCCCTTCTTGAGAGTATACTCTGCTTTGTTTGGCCAAATGAAGTTTCTATAAGCTCTGTTTATCATGTGGTGTCCATCTTCAGTTCTTTGTCAGTGCCCACCAAGAAACAAGGACCACAATCACTTCACAGTTACCACTTGGGAGTAGTTTTGTTATCCCCTATCTCAAATGTTCTGCCCCAGATCTTTGCATGATTGGCTCCCAATGATTCAGAACATCATCTCCTTATGAAGGCATTCCTCATCACCCAAACTAAATGTGCTGCTCGCTCATTCCAGGCGTACTTCACCACATCATTCTAATTTACGTGCATAATCACAATTCTCCTGATCTGAAACCAACTTGGCACATTTTTGTTTCCTTGTTTCTTTCCTGTCTCCTCCTACTAGACATAAACTCTGTATGAGCAAGAACCTTGTCATTTATGTTCTGCTGTAAGCAGTGCTTGGCACAGAGCAAGAGATAACCAACATAGCTATAGAATGAAGGGATGAATGAATCCTGGAATCACAAAGCAACCTTCTGGGACTTCAAGTATCAATCTTCATGTTCTCATAGCAATCGTGACGCTCACTGCCGTCAATTTTGAGTGACTTCTTGGAGCAGTCTCATGCCAATCTTCAAATGCACATTTTCTTTTTAATTTATGCATGTCTAAAATGCTACAACATGAGATCTGAAATTCTCCAGTCTTAAGTACACCATTGAAACAGCTTTCACTAATCCATGTCAACACATAGAACATTTCTATCAACCCAGAGAATTGACCACAACTTTCCTGCCCTTTCTCAGTCACCCTGCCATCCTTACTCCGAGCCATTGCTGATCTGATTTTTATCAGCCTAAGTTGCCCAGAATTTCATTTAAATGGAATATTTTTTTTTCCTTACTAGTAACTGAATGCCCCACTGGGTAACTTATAAAGAATAGAGGTTTATGGTTTTGGAGGTGTAAGGTCAAGAGGCCACATCCGGTAAGGATCTTCTTGTTGCTGGAGACTCCAGAGTCCCAAGGCAATGCAGGACACCAAGTGGCAAGAGTTTGCATGTCTCCATGTCTGTGCCTCTCTCTCATTCTCTTTGTATAAATCCACTAGAATTCAATTATGGGGGCCCATCCTGGTAACCTTATCTAATCTTAATCGCCTCCCAAAGGTTTTGTTCTTCAATAGCATAGACTAAGTTTTCACCCTCTTAATCTCATCATAATCAGATTTTATCACGTGAATTTTTAGAAGAAACATTCAAATTATAGCACAACTGTACGCATCCTCCTGTATCTGACTTCTTTCACTCAATGTAATAGTTCACGGATTCATTCATATTGAGGCATGTGATAATATTGGATCATTGGCAAAGTCATGAGGCATTTTTCTATTTTTTTTATACAAAAATATGTCATGACTTTTCCTAAGACCAAATAGTCCATCCCATTTTATTGCTGAGTAGTATCCCATGGCATGATTGTATCATTATTTGCTTACTCACTATCCCATTGGAGGACATTTGGGCTATTTCTAGGTTTTGGCTACTATGAATATGCTATGAGCCTTCTTATAGAGGACTTTACAGTAGATGTGTTTCCACTTTTTCATGGAAAAATAAATAAATAAATAAATAAATAAATCTTACAAGTGGAATTGTTGGTCAAAGGATAAAAGCGTGTTTAATTTTTTAAAAAATTTTTTGCTATACGGCACATGCACTCACCAGAGAGAGACAGCAACAGAGAAAGATCAAGAAGGACATGTAAAGTAAACAATGACCCACCACCATCACCACCTGGGGTGAGGATGGCCACACCACAGTCCCTTCTCCATTTTCCTCTTGGGATTTTTGGGCATGCATGCACTCACACCTGGTGTGATTTTTAAGATTCTGGGTCCAAGACGCAAATCACAAATTTGGTCACATGAGATCCAGTGCCCTAACTTTCATGCCATCTGCTGGCCCGTGTGCTTAACTTTTTAAGAAACTGACAGTTTTCTAAAGTGATTGTACTTTTTTTTCTTTTCTTGTGTGAGAGTATTAGCATACATGAGGAAAGAAAAGGAAAGAGAAAATGCCCCTCAAAAAGGCTTGGTCACACTATAATTTTTTTTCTCCAGTTCATCACATCAGGATCCTGGGCATGCATGCACATGCACCGGGCATGTGATAGTTGAACCCTGGTAGGCGGTTTGGGATCTAATTTCCTCTGTACAATGCTTAACTACTGCACCATGGGCCTTGCCCTGATTATAGCTTTTAAAATTGACTTCTGATATCTGCAGACTTCACTGTAGTAACACCAACAGGCAATCAAACATCTAGGGGTCATACATAACACACCCATAAATACACACTTATTGTGTGAAGTACAATAAGGCAGAGAGCTCAGAGGGAAGCTCCAACGCCCTGTCCCTGTGTCCCTCTTTGCCCCTTGGCATATGGAGAGAGAGGGCCTGAGTGTCCACATTCTCAGAGCAGAGAGAAGGGCACCTTCAGTCAGTTACTGCTTTAATCTTTCCCACCATGTGCTTCCTTTATGAGTACAAAGCTAGAAGCCAACATTCCTAGTAGGATGGCCTGGGTTCTGTCTCACGTTGAGCATCTGGCCCATGCTCTTGAGCAGATAAAGAATGACACATGCCTGTGGCTATTTCAGAATCTCAGAGAGAAGCAGGAGGCTGTTACTCAGAGAAAACAGAGCAACAACTTATGTATCATACATATAGTAGAGTTTGTAGAGTGAAGACCTAATCTGAGGACAGATTTTTCCCACCATTAATAACCACTTTTTAAAACAGAAAACAATGGCATTTGATGACTCCATGGGTATTTATTTCCACCAAGACAAAACAGCTTTAGCTGGTAGAAGCCCAAGAGGAAGTGAGCCTAAAATGGTCACAGACCTCACCAAGCACTAATGTTTAGGCAAAGTATACTCTAGTATCTTTTTAGAATCAACTTAAGCCTTTAGATGGCTGCACAAATTCTTGGTGGTACTTGCCTTTCTTGTGGGTTATAGGGAAAGTCTAAGAACTGTGGATCTCAAGGTTAAAGGCACAAGGCAATCCAGAGTAGGGAGCCAAGGGAGTGGCTACCAGCTGTCCTCAGAGCCTGGAAACCCAATTTCATTCTGGCACCTTTAAGGCTCTGTCAACCCCCAGCAGACCTAAAACATCCACTCCTCAAAGTTATTCTGTGAAAGAGGCTGAGTTTCTGAAGGACCAGAGAAGTCCTCAGGAACCATTGGAGGTAATGATCCCTACGGTCAGATGACAGAGCATTCATCTGACAGCATCCCCCAGCCTGGACCTGGACTTTTCAGCCTTCTCAAAAATGGAGGAGACCTCAGAAGTTTCTGAGTCTGGATTCACATTTCCAGTATTAGTGTATGTCTGAGATAACCCCAAAAAGTGGTCATGTTTTATAGGGATGAAGTTGTCATGCATAGTTGTGGTCAATTATCCTGTCAGTGAAGAGTTTGTGGTTGAAGCCATCTGGAATTATCTAGCAGACTAGGTCTCTGGCCTGAGAAATCCAATGCATGGATTCGCATAGCATTGGTCACCAATCACCTTGGTCAAACATAAGGAAATGATTATAGATCCTGTTATTTAGATCTAGGCCTGAATACTCAGTCAGGATTTTCAGTTGTTTTTCCTTCCACCTTGGATTTTTTGTGACAAGGTTCACCTTGAAAACATTCTAGCTCTGCTCTTTAAAGCATCTTTACGAAGAGTCTGAAAACAGGATAAATATTATGTTTTCTTAATGAGGCATTTATGGAACTCTCTGAGCACCCAAACTTAATGGGCTAGAGAAAAACCAGGTGCTGCCCTGGTTTGATATAAGTAGTTATCACATGCTATTTAGAGAGTGTGTAGAAGAGTTTCTTGGCTTCTATGAATCCTGGAATTCTGTTTCCAACAAGCTTTCAGCAGCCATGTCTCTGAGTCATCTGCCTGGTGACCAAAAGCTGGGATCCAACATCATGTGCCTTCCCAGATAATGAGGTCAAATGTGCCAGATCCTCCAGGGGACTGATAACTGGCCTATTAACATCCCAGAATGATAGCACCTTTGATTAAACCTCACATCTCTGCCTATGCCCCTCTCGTGCCTTCTAAAATTAGAGTTGGTATTTTGCTAATCATGCCCTTGCTTGAACTCTAGGATGGTTCGAGGATAGTGGAAAAATTACGATGTCCCTCAAATATTATCCCCGAGGACAGGGTGTTTTCTGGTTGACAAAGCCTCAGACTTTGATTCAAACCTTGCTAATCTTTTTTTTCCTTTTGGAACACACACACACATACATACTTTTTTGGGGGGTGAGGGAGAGGTTTTCTTGCTGTAGAGCTTGTGTGCTTGTCAGAAACACAGAGAGACAGAGACAGAGAGACAGAAGGTGAGAAATCACCCCCCATGGGGATTGACCATGCCACAATCCCCTCTCCTCCATTCTCCTCTTGGGATCTTGGGCACGCACACACACGTGCCCAGCGTGAGTTTAAGCCACCAGGTCGGTACTGAAACCACAGTCGACTACATGGGAGTCCAATGACATAGTCACTACGCCAACTGCTGGTCCCTATGCTTTGATTTTTGTCAAATAGCCAACAAGGTATAGAATATAGCATAAGGTTTAGATTCAGCAATCTTGTATTCTAAGAACAGTTTCTGCCCCTGCTGGTTATGCAAGCAACAGAAGCCACTTTACGTCGCTATGTCCATTTCCCATCCATATAAAGGAAAGAGTACTACTTCCTAGAGTTAATGTAAAGGTAAAATAAGGTACTACATAGAAACTTCTTCATGAATAATAAAAGTTGTATATAAACATGAGGTACTATTATAATTATTTTTCCTGTTCCTACTTTTTCGATTTCATGCAACATTACCCTGTTTTAAGAACTGTAACTGCCAAAGTCAATTTGTCTCACTTCAATTTCAGTGTTCAAGAAATAAATTATTACAAGACAATTTGGAAATATCCTCTAGAGTGATTCTGAACCTAGGAAATAAAGATCCTCTAGGACGTCAGACAGCACTAGAACTCCCATAAAAAGGAGTGGAAGAAAGTCACAGGCCAGTTTGGCAAAATACAGGACAAAGGAGTGAAACAAGACAGGGCTGCCATTAACATTAGGGACAGTCTCCAATCATGTGGGAGAAAGGAAGAGCAAAATCTAGGATTCCCTGCCATGGAATAGAGTGTTTAGGGCATCTGGGGGAAGCTGGTTAAGGTTAAAGTGCAAAGAAAAACTAGGGGTGGAAAGATCCTCCATAACAAAGTTAAAACAGTACAGACGGAAGAGAGCTGGACAAGGATTTGAGCACAGGTTGAAGAAGAAGGTGTGAAGGATAGAATAGCAAGTAAAGGATGAATCTGAATTAAGACTCACTAAGTGGAGAAATAAAATGAGTATCTGAAGCTCAGGCAGAGGTTCTGAGCTCAGGACATCAGTGTGAAGGTATGATGAAGTGGCAAAGCAGGTAGTAGTGAAGGAGGAGAGATCTGGGAAGAGAGGAGAGTGAGGCAGGGAGTGAGGTGTGACAACCTGTGATCTTAGAGGAAAGGAGTTCTATCAATAGAAATGTAGGTGTGAACGTGAATGATAGAAATAGGAGAGTGAGGTGACGATCTCTGAAGTGGAGGAAGTCAAGAGCCTATAGGACCAGGGTCTTCACTGAGTACCTACAGTGCAAGTGGAGTCTCCCAAAATTAAGATGGAAGTTAGAAAGAACAGAAGGCTATGGTGCATGTGGGAACCACAGTTTTCCATCCGTCTGGAAGAATGGGGCTGGGTGGTGGCACAGTGGCAAAGTGTTACAATACCCTGCAAGGCTTACCCATGTGGGAAGTCTCCAGATTCATGTCCAAAAATCTCCCTGAGTACACTAGGTGCACTGTGTGTGTACTCATGATCCAGGACTAGCTGAAGCTGGGGGTGGATTATGGCATCCATGCCCTGTTGAGAGTGATGTCTCTGTCTCTTTCTTTCACTCATGGAAGACATAAATAAACTGTTTCAAAAATGTGGAGGCATGACCAAGAGTTTAGAAATTAAGAGTGACAAGGAAGGGAACAGAAAAGAATGATAGCTTAAATGGCACAGACACGTACATAAGACAATAAAGATATTTGAAATGCCAAATCTTCTCTTGCCTCTGATCTCTTCTTTCTCATCCCACCTCAGATGGAGACATTGAAAAAGGATAAGCATCTGCCAAAGACCCATGAGAAGACTACAAGATGAATAATCCTTTTTTCAGATAGTTGGCCATTGGCATAGAAAGAGGAAGTAGGTGAAATTGCTTTCTGACAAGGCAGGGTATGTAGGGGACTCTGATTCCAGCTTGTATGGGTTCAAGAGAAACTGTGGAAAGGGCTGTTGGGAAGATATCCATGAAAAGATGAAATGAGAGGCAGAACAAAAAGCTTGGGTGAGAGGAAGGGCTCGCAGTAGGGACCGTGTCTGAGTGACAAGGATGAGAAGCGTGGGTAGAATTGAGCTCACTTCAAGGTCTGAGTGGGACTCTGGGCTGACTGAGAACTTGGGCCTTTCACAAACCCAATGGCATCAGGATTCCTAATAGAACATAGAAAGATGTGCTGAGATGCAAATTAGCCCAGGAACCACGCCCCCCCGACACACACACCATCCCCCCTGCCATGTGAGCTTGGAAGTAATGCCTTTTTTATTTTTTTAAGAGATTTTTGCTATAGGGTATGTGTGCTTGCAAACAGATGGTGACAGAAAGTGAGAAATATCCCCTCTAGGGCATGACCACACTGCAATCCCTTCTCCTCCATTCTCCTCTTAGGATTTTGGGCTTGCGTGCACACATGCCTGGGTGTGTGTTTTAAGCTACTGGGTCCAGGACCAGTGATGTAATAATTACACCATCTGCTGGTCCCAGGAAGTGAGGTCTTTTAAGTTTCCTGGGGATGATGAGTTTGAAGGTGCCCTGGCTTCTTTTGTCTGCTTGAGTGGGGCATAGTTTCTGGACACCCACCCATGAGGCAATACCCCCCAGACAGACAGCGTGTGCCTGCCAACATCATACCCAAAGCGTGGTGGCCTGAGGTCAGCCCGCAGAGGGCCAACTGAACATAATCCTGACCGTGCTTCAACACCGAGTTCTTAGATCATGTTATAGTGTAGATTGACTCTCTTGTTGACCCTTTACCGTAAGCCCTCCCTTCTCTCTTCCTCCTCCCACATTTGCATTATTGGTGCCCTTGAAAACCAGTTGATATCCTAAATGCCCCCAAATAAAAAGAATAGGCAGATATGTAGCCCCAGCTAGGTGCTACTTTGTAGGATGCGTAAAGTTAGACTTGTGTTCATGGAAATGTGTGTGTCACCTGTGTTTGCTATGAGGGTATTTGGATTGATAGGGTCTTTGGTGATTCAATAAAATGTGGGGGGAAAACAGTATAGAAAGCAAACATAGATACCAGAGACAGTCTGGGAGGAGAGGGAGATGGCAGAGGGTAAGAGATAGGGAATCAAGGATGGGGGGAAAAAGCAAAACATACAGAAAACAAGAAATGGAAGATCATTTGCTGACAATAATATGTTTGTTGATGTGCTTGATTGAGACAATATACAGTGTACTCTGGATGGAAAATCTCATTTTGTATGCTGTAATGATGTACAGTGAATGAATGCAAATAAATAAATTGAAATAAAAAAAGAAAAGAAAAAGAATAGGTAAATAAATGATAGTATATTTGTGCTTCAGAATACCAAAAGGCAATTTCTTTTTTTGAAAGGTTTTTGCTATAGGGCACGTACGCTCACCAGAAAGACAAAGAGAGACAGAGAAACAGAAAGCAAGAAATCACCCCCCAGGGAATATGGCCAATCCACAGTTCCTTTTCTTCCATTCTCCTCTCGGGATCTTGGGCACGCACGCACACATATCCTGTGCGAGTATAAGCCACCAGGTCCGGGACTTGAACCACAGTCAACTACATGGGAGTCCAGCAACATAGCCATTATGTTAACTGCTGGCCCCACCAAAAGGCAATTTTAAAGATGGGACAAACATGTAAGTGCTGTTGTGGAAGGATCTCTATGAGGCTTGTGTGAAGAAAGGATTTGGTAGCTTAATAACAACAATAGTTTTCCATTTTTGGAAAGAAAGAAAGAAGGAAGAAGAGGAGGAGATAGAAAGGGAGAGAGAAAAGGAAGCAATCTTCCTGCATATGTATACCGTGTGTATATGTGCATTTGTGCATTTGCGACTAGAGAATAATTTTAAAAGATACTGAATTGAGAACTGCAGTTGCTCAGGTGTGAATCTGGAGATGATGGGAAAAGAAGAGAAAGAACGTTTACTGCTTACACTGTATATTTTTGTAATTCCTAAATTTTTACCACTGTTATTCTGCATTACATTAGTAAGTAAAGACAGAGACAGTCCTATAAGTGATTCTACCTAGGTCTGGTCTTTGCAAGCTCATGTGCACACTCAAGTTTTATTAACTTTGGATTTGGGCATGCTATAAGCAAGCTGCAAATGTTTATTCGTTGGAGGCACATTGTTTGGAGGAACTTGGAGCAGAGATGATGGAAGCAATTTGCAAAATCTCTCGACAGAAACTGGATAGTGTTGTCGGTGAGTTGGAAAATCATTCTGAACAATGCATGATGAAGGTTAGCAGCTAGGCTGATGCTGAGAAGCTTGAAATACCTTGCTTTTGTATGCCATTTGCTATCTTTTAATTATGAGGGAGAACTAAAATTACTAAAGTTTAAAATTATATAAGCAGGCCATTTTCCAATCTGTAAATGAAGAATGTTAATGTCACACAATAATTATAGCTTATAAAGTATTGCATTGAAATCTACACTATAAATATTTTAAAAATTAAATGCAAATTAATTTTAAAATATCAAAAGGTGAAGTTTGTATCATTTTCATATTTGATTTTGTTTTTTTGGAGAGATTTTCACTGTAGGGCGCGTGCGCTCGCCAGACAGACAGAGTGAGACATAGAGACAGAAAGCGAGAAATCACCCCCCAGGGGGGATGGTCACACCGCAATCCCTTCTCCTCCATTCCCCTTTCGGGATCTTGGGCACGCACGCACACGCACCCGGCGTGAGTTTTAAGCCACCGGGTCCGGGACACGAACCTCAGTCGACTACGTGGGAGTCCAGTGACATAGCCATTACGCTAACTGCTTGTTCCCTGATTTTGTTTTTTCATAATTTTTCATCCCAAGGTTGGGAGAGCAAGCTTTTCACCAAACTGCTCAAAACCCTCTGAGAGTTGACACTGGTGACTTCAACATATATTTACTGCTCATCCAAACATATCTCTAAAAACTTATTGTGCCTGACCTCAGTCAGAAACAGCTTTCATACACACACAATTTATTGAGCAGTGTAAGTGAGCGGCACTTAGAAATTCATTCTTTGACATTACTCTCCACAAACAAGGACACTTCACTAAGCCTCCTAGCCTAAGTCTCCAGGGAAAACAAGGGCAAAGAAACAGTAGCAGGTTTGTCCTCACAGTGCTCACACACTCTCCTCTCTGTCTCCTTTGGCCCCAGATGCTATTTTACCTGTCCTGGGGATCATTCTCCTGCCCTACTCTCCCAGGCCTGAATTCTTGTCCCAGGGTTTCTGAAGATGTTTTCTCTAAAGGGCTGTTCAGGAAGAGCATGTCCAGTCCATGTGTTGAGAACAGAAAAAGACCGGAAGTTTACCGTCAGTAAATAATAGACATTTAGATTTGCTAGAGATTGTGAAAAATCTTTAAATTCAATGTTCTTCTTTCAAGTAAGAAACTAACTCTCTAAAAGTCAGGGCCAAGTGGTTATTTTGTGGTCAGTTTATTGCTGTTCAGAAAGAAATTACCTTTGGTATCAAGATGTTTTTGGAAGGAACAGCAGATGATGTAATGGTTACATCACTAGACTCCCACATAGTCGACTGCAGTTCAAGTCTTAGATCCAGTGGCTTAAAACTCACGTCAGGCATGTGTGCATGCATGTCCAAAATCCTGAGAGGAGAATGGAGGAGAGGAATTGTGGCATGGCCATGCCCCCGGCCCCAGGGCTGGAGGGTGAGTTCTCATTTTCTGTCTCTCTCCAGTGAGCACATGTACCCTATAGCAAAAATCTCTAAGAAAAAAGGAGAAAAAGATATATCTGGAACATTTTGATGATATTAAAAACATGATTATATTCACCCAGCCATAGCAGCACATGCTATTCCTCAAGCTAAGGTCACATGGGAGGCCTGACTCCATTACTGAGTAGTGAGATTAGCTCCTTCCAAGTAGCTGAGACTAAAAGCTTGGCGTGATGCTGCACACCTGTAGTCTCAGCTACTAGGGGGACTTATGCAGGAAGATTGTACTTGAACAAAGCCTCTCTTAAAGAATATCAGTAGCGGGATCAGCAGATGGCATAATGGTTACATCACTGGACTCCTACATGATCGACCGTATTTCGAGTCCCAGACTTGGAGGCTTGACACTTACTCCGGGTGTGTGCGTGTGTGTGCGTGCCCAAAATCCTCAGAGTAGACTGAAGGAGAAGGGATTGCGGCATGGCCATCCCCCTGGGGGATGATTTTTTGCTTTCTCTCTGGTGAGCACACATGTGCTATAGCAAAAACTCTCTAAAAATATTAATAGTAATAATAGTTCTACCAAAAAATGTGTGTCCCAGATGCAATGGCACAGACAGTAGTGTGCTGATATGCAGAGCTGGAAGCCACATGGCTGACCTCAGGCACTGGGTGCTCATGCCCAAGATTCCAACAGGCTGGAGACAAGCTGGGGGAAGGGGAACATGGTGTGAGGATATTCTATCAAGGGAGCTGCTTTCTCTCTCTCATACTCTCTCTCATAAAACAATCTTTTTAAATATGGTACATTCATATTATATCTTATATCATTTTCATATTTGTTTTTATTAATAATTTTTTTACTCAAAGGCTAGGTGAACAATCTTTCCACCGAATCACTCAAAACCTTGTTTAGAGTTGACACCAGTGACTTCATCATATATTTTGCTAAATATACCTCTGAAAAAATTACTGTGGGTGACCTCAGTATTGGAACAGCTTTTTTGTGCAAACACAATCTATAGAACAGAGTGAATGAGCTATACTGAGAAATTCATTCCTTGACATCACTTTCCAAAGACAAGGACACTTCACTAAGCCCCTGGCCTAGGTCTCCGGGGAAAACAAGGGCGAAGGAACAGCAGTAGGTTTGCCTGCTACTGTTAGTCTTGGTAATTATCTGTCTTTTTTGTTTGTTTTGTTTTTTAGTTTTGACATAGGTTGTGTGGGTTTACCAGAGACAGAGGGAGAGAGAGAAACAGAGAGAGGGAAAGTGAGAAATCCACCTGCCACCCCCCAGGAGAACGGCCATGCTGCAGTCCCTTCTCCTCCATTCTCCTTTTGGGATTTTGGGTACACACACACACACACACACACACATGAACCCGGTGTGATTTTCAAGCCACCGACTTCAAGATTTGAACCATGGTCAACCGTGTGAGAGTAAAACACCTTAACTACCATGCCACTTGCCGGCTCTTGTTTTTGTTTTTGTTTTTATGTCAGAGGGTGCATATGAGAAAGATGAGAGGAAGGGAGGGAGAAAAAGAGAGAGAGAAAGAGAGAGAGAGAGAGCACTCTTCGAAAGGGCTTGGCTGTGTCACAATATTTTTCCTCAGGATCTTGGACATATATGTGCTTGACATGTTTTCCAAGTCACTGCAACCAGAATCTGAACCACTGTCAACCATGTGGGATTTGACTCCCTCTGCACAGGGCTTAAGCACTGTGTTATGGGGCCAGTCTTTCTTTATACTAAAGTTTAAACATTTACGTATTCATTCAGCAACTATTTAATATTCATTTTGTAACAGGTACTATTCTGGTGCTAGAGAAGGGCAGACAATAAATGGCTATTAGAGAGTTTTGAGCAAAGAAGTTGCATGATCTAACTCACACTGCTAAAGGATCATGAAGTTGTGTTGAAAACAGACCAGGGCAGAGGTGGGAGGTGGACCAGCATGGGAGCGAGAACACCAGTTAGGAGGCTGATGCAAGGAAGCATGGTGACATGGACCAAGGCAGTAGTGGTGAAATTCCTGTTTTGCAAGAAAAGCCAGGATTTGCTAGTGCACCAGATGTGAATAGAAGAAAGGAAAAAGTCAGGGAGAACTCCAAAGCTATTTGGCTTTAAAAAATAAAAGGATGGGAACCAGCAGTTAGTGTAATGGCTATGTCGCTGGACTCCCACGTAGTCGACCGCGGTTCGTGTCCCGGACCCGGTGGCTTAAAACTCACGCCGGGCGCGTGTGCATGCGTGCCCAAGATCCCAAGAGGAGAATGGAGGAGAAGGGATTGCGGCGTGACCATCCCCCCCTAGGGGGTGATTTCTCACTTTCTGTCTCTATGTCTCTCTCTGTCTGGCGAGCGCAGGCGCCCTACAGTGAAAATGTCTCAAAAATAAATAAATAAATAAATAAAAATAAAAGGATGAATTTGCCACTAACTAAAATGGGGAAAACCACAATGAAAATGATTGGGGGATAAAAAGCTGTAGTTCTATTTGTCTTCATAAGACATTGGGGAGTGATATCGATAAGCCTGGTTAGATCTAGAATATGGGCTTTAATAGAAATACTGGACTAGATATATTGTAGTTTCAATTTTGAAGTGAGGAACTTAATTACAGTTAGCCACCCACAAAAACTTGAAGAAAGCATTTCTCACTAGAGTGTTAGTAACAATTACATTTTCTTGATTCTGCCAGGACTTACTTATCAGGCACCAGGCTGAGGGTATAAAGGTGATCGTGGTCATTGTTTTATAACTAAATCTAGAGAAGGCAACAGAAAACACATAATAAAAACTTCAGTCACTATAAATGCTGCAGTGGTAAGCTCAAGGTGCTAATGCAAGCACGGATGTAACTAACTAAACAAGAGAAGGCTGGAGATAGTGTCTGAGCAGCATCCTCAGGGTTGAGTAAGAGTGCTGCAGACATCCAAGCGTGGGATAGGCATTGCAGGCAAAGAAAACATGCACAAACGCACTGAGACAGGAAAGAATAGAGCTCATTCTGGCACCCCTTGAGAGCCTACAGCCCACGCCCGGGCTATGTGTAGAGGAAGGTGGCTGTTAAAGCCGGGATGAAGAGAAATCCTGGGCGTGGTGTGCGGAAGGGAAGATGTGCTGGTTGCTATGCTACCTCATAAAGGGCGAGGGAACAAACACAGGCCCGTTGAGTAAAGACACACATGTGCGTGCTGCGTGGGGCCACTCTGTGCTCTGCTGAGATGCAGTTAATCTCCTGGCGACAGAAGATGTGGCCTGGCTGTCAGGGAGGCGGGGACAGGTGCCAAGAGCTGGCATGACTTGAAAGTGTGCCCTTTAGTGGGTTCTTTAGTGTTTCTGAAGAACCGGGCAGCTGCTCTGGAGGCCGGGCCATGAAAGCCCAGGCTCTGCCGTAGGGGAACGTTCCCCCTATTTGAGAGGATGGAAAGCCATTAGTGCACTTTGAGAACGGCCAGATGCGCTTTTCCTAAGGAGTCATTCCATCCCAGGAGACTTGGACCTGGAATGATGCTTCAACTCAGAGGAATTTATCTCTGTTGGCAGAAATACACAAATGGATCACAAACCTGTGCAGAGAACATTGGTACAGATCAGATCACATCATGTGAAGACTCGATGCTCCTTTTTTTTTTTTTAATTAAAGACTGGCCCAAAAATGTGTGATTTCTGCCCAGTCTTAGCCTTTGAGAGTCACACGCACACACACACACAAACACACACACACACACACAAACACACACACACACACAAACACACACACACACAAAGCTTTTACTTTGGATAGTTCAGAATGTGGAATATCTCTGTTAATCTGATTTGAACCAAGTGTTGTTATGACTCAAACAAACACTATATAAAGGATTATTAAACTACATTCTTGTTTTAGAACCACATGTTGTACAGGATAAACAGTACAATTTTTAGTTGTCCATTAAAAAACAATTTTAACTATGTTCATTGTGACACGTATGTGGAGACTGGGCAGTGTGCAAAAAATGAAAAAATCTAGGATTATAAAAGAGGATATTCTCCCTCATGTATGCTCCTCAAAAGTCACTTCTCATTGGTAGATTTAGGCATTGTCAATATCCATTAAGTTGTATGGTGTGGTCTTTGTCATGTATAGCGAAACAATAGGTTATGCACCTGTGAGCATGGTAAGCTTTAAAAAGGGTTTACAGGATGACAATACTGTGACTCTTCAGAGACAGAGAAATCTTTTCCAGAATTTTTTTTTTCCACTGCTGGCTTTTGATAGGAAGAGGGAATAATGTAGCTTGTCATCACTCT
>NW_006160076.1:1656911-1695362 GCF_000334495.1 Tupaia belangeri chinensis | reverse complement strand
TAATGTAGCTTGTCATCCCTCTTTCCCATCTAGTCCTTCCTACTTCCTGTCCTTGAGAAAACAGCTAAACAACTTGCATCTTCTTATATAAGGCTTCCAGAAATAGCCAGCTGGAATTTGACTTAATTGCTTTGCTATTTGTGGGAGAGGAAAAGGTGTGAAAAAACTAATTTATATGTACAAAAGACATGTACACACACAAACACATATCCTGGAACTGTGTGTATACTTTTTTAAATATCCCACCTATCACAGCCAGGCTCTTCCTACTGCCTTAATCTAGACAACACAGGCTCAAACATCCCATTCTAGTCCTTGTTTTTTGCTAATACCAGAGTTACATGACTAAGAGTAATGTATAAAAATAGAGGTTTATTTAGCTCATGGCCTAAAGAGCCAAGCCACTGCATCTATTGAAGGTTTCTTGCTCATAGATAACACAGTGGAGGAAGGCAGGAGCTCCCTGAGAGCAGAGCATGGCTCTATCTCATTTCCGCTCCTTATAAACCCATCAAGACTCAGTCCCTGGAGGCCTAGTGACTTCCCAAAGGCCCACCTTTAAACACTGTAATAGGTTGAGTCACCACCCTCTCAACACCATTATTATGGCTCACCAAATTGGAACACGTTAAATAGGGAGACACATTCAAACCACAATACATCATAACTCCACAATGAATGCAAAGTCCGAAGCTCTCCCGGAGAGTGATCTGAATTTCCAAAGATATTAGGTGAAGAGGGCTGCAGCTTCATTTGAGAAGCTGCTTCAGCTGGACTGTTCTGGTTTTGGAGTCACTATCCTGCATGGAGGATCCTGGTCCACACCACATGAAACCAAATATGGGTTTCCCCAGTTTCAGAGGGGCACCAAACAAATCACTCACGTAGGGTCTCAGGATGTGAAGTCGAAGACTTCAACTTTACTGAAGTTTGGGGGAGATGCTAAGAAGTTTATATCACAGCAACTCACACAGCTTTAAAGCTAAATAATCCTCATGTCTTTCCTTAAAAGTCCCTTGCCTCTCCATTTTATTGCTCCTCCACCTTATCTCATCTTTTCTCCTTTGCCCACAATCTTAAAAACAAAATCAAAAAATTTTAAAAATATGATGGAGAATTTTCTATCATCATACACAGAATAATTAAGCTATGTCCATTCTTTCTCTGAAACTCAGCTGCAAAGTACATTGCTTACCCAAGACTCTGAGGAAGCGCTGATACTCTGGTCTGACCCTCCTTGACAAATTTCTTGGACAAAGACTAAAAGACTAGCAGTTGGCATCTCTATCTGCTAAGATTACAACTTATTGCTATGGTCCTCTTTGTGTTTTTCATAGTTTTAATATATTGGATCATAGAAAAAGTCATGATGCATTTTTGCATAGAAAAGTATGTCATGACTTTTCTGATGACCCAATAGTTGGCCATACTTTTTATGCAGGCAAAAGTAAATAATCAAATGCCTTAAAAATATTCCAGAACAATAAATCCAAGCTCTTGTGGAAAATAGTTTTGTTGAGGACATATGTAAAAGGAATTGGGAGAAAGATGAAGCTGATGCTAAATGTAGGGATCAGTGAATGTTTCCTGTGAAGGACCAGAGAGTAAATATTTTAGGTTTCATGAGCCAGCCAGTGTTTGTCACTACTACTCAACTCTGCCCTGGTTGCCAGAAAGCGGCTATCGGTAATACACAAATGAACAAGCATAGCTGTGTTCCAATAAAATTTTATTTACAAGGACCAGCAGATGGTGTAATGGTTATGTTGCTGGATTCCCAAGTAATCAACTGCAGTTTGAGTTGGCAACTTAAGAATCATGCCAGGCACGGGTGCATGCGTGCCCAAAAATCCCAAGAGGAGGAGACTGTGGCATGGCTATCCCTCCAGGGGCTGAGTTCTTGCTTTCTATCTCTCTGGTTCTCTGGTGAGTACATGCACCTTAAAGCAAAAATCTCCCAAAAACAAAAACAAAACTTTATTTACAAAACTAGGTGGTAAGCCTTATTTAGCCCCAAGAGTAATTGTCAACCCCTGCTGAGAGGAACTGCTAAATGTTGAGCAAGCTGCATATATAGCTGATGGGAGCTTGAATAAAACTCTCAAAAAGCAGGGAGCTGAGATGATGTGGTTAAACCATCGTACAGTGCTCCTAAAATTACTTTTTTGCTTTTTTAAAGGAACTTTCAGGAAAAAAGAAAAAGGAGTTGGCTCCTTCAAAAACTTAAGTAAGCTTAAAATAAATCAAGATATTAAAGTTCTGGATTCAAAGAAAAAATAAGCTTGATCAGAGAAAAAACTACAGATGTCTGATGAAAACTTTGTAGTTAGGGAAGAGGCATCATTAGGAAAGACTTCTGACCTTGAACCAAGGAACTCTAGGCACGCAGTGAGACTTTCTTAGGACATTTCTGAGGTTCAAATCAGTTAACCTCACAGGAGCAAAATGCTTTTCATGTCGATGATACTATACTAGATAAGGCCGATATCCTTTCCTGCTCTAGCATTCCATGAAAGCTTATCTCAGAATCTATGGAGAACTACGGATGGATGTTATTTTCCCTCTTTTTTTCTCAAGGTTTCATAAACAGGGTTGGACCCATGGCCTAGTGATTAAGGGAGTCAGATCCCACTTGGCTGGCCATTTGACTCCAGACCCTGGAAGCTTGAAAACACACCAGGGATATGTGTGTGACCAAAATCTCAAAACAGGAAAAAAATGGAGGAGAAGAGATTGTGGTGTGACTTCATTTCATTGGAGAGGTGCTTTTTTCTACTTCCCTGTCTCTTTGTTTCTCTCTGGCAAGTGCACACACCCTCTGGCTTATAAACAAACCAAAACATTTTTCAAAAATATATGAAGCGTCCCCCATGAGCTTGTGGATGCTCCTACATTATTTTACTTTATATCCCACATAACCTACACAGCTCTCTACCCTGGAAATGTACAATTGAGCCTAGAGGCTAGACATCATTATCATGATCTTTTAATAAAACAATCTGGACTTTGTGGTAATCAAATAACTTACCATGGTTATACAAATAGGAGTTAGAACTAAGAGGTCCACTATTTCAGGGTACAGCATTAACTCCATTTAATCATGGTTGCATGGTCTTGCCTCTCTTCCCCCCCCCCCTTTTTTTCAGGAAAGGATAAACTATAGATTCAGAGATAAATGGAAACTATTTTTTGAGAGTTAGCACAAACAGAAGTCAATAATAAGTTTACAAACACAAAGGTACTTCAAAAAGTTCATAGAAAATGGAATTAAAGTATGAATTTATTTGGGTGTAAAACTTTTTTAATAATATGCATTTTCATGAACTTCTTAAAGACTCTTCATAAATATTGGAGCTATATATTGGGTTGTCAGGAAAGTCATAATATTTTTGCATTAAAAGAAAACATAGAAAAATGTGTCATGACCTTTCTAACAAGCTCATATTATTGAGGAAAACCTATGACAACAAGAGCGGATTTAACATACATTAAAGGTAATTTTACACATAGGCCTGAAAAATAGACATTAAGGTCAGGAGAAGAATGATTGTTTAAAAAGAGTATGAAAGGGGTTCCACAAGTCAGTACCAATCTGTACTCAAGGTAGATAAGTCTTCAAAAGAGAGAGACCTTGCATCCACCCAGAGGACTGTTTCCCAAACTTGGGGGTATTACTGTATTAGTACCTGTGCTTTATGAGAAAAGGGACCAGGCACCTGGGGAGAAATTATTATTATCAGAAAAAGAAGCAAATTCTGCATTATTTTTCTATTGTCTTCTGGCCTCTTATTACTACTCTAATGAACATTACTACTCTAATAAACATTATTACTCTAATGAATCTATTATTTTAGATCTCGCAGAGGCAAGGCAGAAGAAAGAGAGAAGTCAATGCCATTTTTTTTAGAGGTCTTTGCTATCGGGTGCATGCGCTTGCCAGACAGACAGAGAGACAAAAAACAAGAAATCACCCCCCAGGGGGGATGGCCACACCACAATCCCTTCTCCTCCATTCTCCTCTCGGGATCTTGGGCATGCACGTACACACACCCAGCATGAGTTTTAAGCGACCGGGTCCAGGACATGAACTTTGGTTGACTACGTGGGAATCCAGCAACATAGCTACTATGCTAACTGCTGATTTCTCAATGTCATTTTTGAAGATGACTTCAGAGCCAGTGGTGGCCAGTGACAACCTTTTGCTTTTGAATGCTAATCTTTTATTGTATCTTAGCCTCAGGTTTTTGTTGAGACTGTGTCTAGTATTTTTTTTTAAATTTATTTACTTTTATATTGTGTTTATGTGCATGTGCATTTGTGCATATAAAAGCTTTCTAGTCAGAAATGGCCTTACTACTGTCACTAACAGGAGTGGGAGGAACCATTACCGAGCATGGATAGCATTGTGCCAGGAAATTTGTTCTTCTTTGGAAATGATTACCATGAGCTAGAAAAGCCCTCACTGCCATCAGCTGTTGATATGTGTGTGTGTGTGTGTGTGTGTGTGTGTGTGTGTGTGTGTGTGGTGGGGGGGAGTCCTGAAAAGGAAGTCAAACAGAAGAAAAATTAGCCAAATCCAGAACAGAATAAAGCAAGTTCATCAGAAAGTAAGATGGATAAAACAAGTAGGATAATTATGCTTCTCAGTCAATAGAGTCCTAGCCCTGTTCAACATTTTCGACTTAAGACATTCAGCTGATGGTTCCTGAGAAGGATAGCAGATCAGTCAGTCTAAAAATAAACCCAGTTCACTTTCTTTGCTGTCTTGCCTATTCTCTCTCCATCTTTTTTCCATGAGAACTCTTAAGAAAGGTGACTGCATTGGCAGTTTGGCCTATTTGACCAGCTGTAATCCCTACCGTGTCAACACAAAAAATTATGTCTGCTTTTAGGAATGAAGATATTTTAGTGAAATTTGCCTGCCTTTTAAGTTGAGTTTTTTTGTCTTGTTTTGTTTTTATTTTGAGAGGTTTTTGCTATAGGGCACATTCACTCGCCAGAGAAACAGAGAGACAGAGAGACAGAAAGCAAGAAATTCCCCCCCTCCCCCCAGGGAGGATGGCCATGCCACAATTCCTTCTCCTCCATTCTCCTCTCCAGATCTTGGGCACGCATGCACACCCGCCCGGTGTGAGTCTAAGCCACCAGGTCCAGGACTCGAACTGCCATTGACTACATGGGAGTTCAGCGACATAGCCATTACACTAGCTTCTGGTCCCAGGATGAGTTTTTGAGACTGAAGACTAGACTATCTTTTAGCATTTTAAGAGCCTCAAATCATTACCGTATTTTACTAACCCTTCTAGGAAGCAAGTGAGAATATTCCTGAGCTGACTAAACCACTCAGAGGACATGTTTGCAACAGATCATACTAAAGGGTATTCAACTGAATAGTTTAAAATTGGGAGAGAATGAACAATTAACCAAACATTGGACAGTCATTTTCAGATGAGTATATCACAACTGCGGAAATTTTGCAAAGTGTTGGTTAGAAGCTGTGTTTGGCAAACTGAAATGGGAAAAGTGATCCCACCTCATAAAAAAGGGTCTTATTGAGAGGCATAGACTCTCCCACAGTGGTACTGAGGATGAAGCAGAACAAGGAATTCATCTAAATGCCTTCAGGGAAAGAATTACTCCACAGAGCTTTTCTTACCATCTGCTGCCTTTTCAATTCCACATCACCTTCTCCCCCACAGATCTTTGCAAAGCTTTCATTTCTACATCAGCACCACAGGGGTCAAGTACTCATCTTCCCTTGCTCACTTTTTCCCCCTCTCTCTCTCTGAGAGAGCAATGGTAATATAAAGACAGCTTAGAATCTGTGACCCCATCCTCAAATACTTCCATTTTATCAGAGCTCTGAGTCAAATTGAATAGCAAGGTTAAGCTGAGGAGAGGATTGACCCACAATTGTCTGAGGAGAATTTTTTCCTTTGGCTATGCTCTCTCTGGTCTAAAAAAAAAAAAAGAAGAAGAAGAAGAAGAAGCAGAAATGCCAGAAATGCAGTACATTTTAGGAGAGAGGTAGCTTCTAGCTGTAGTGATTATTTGCTTACAAAACACAATTACTAACATGCAAACACCAAAGAAAGGGAGATTTGATTGTCTTTAAACTATGACAAAAATATAAAGCTTATTCTGAAGAATAGTATTAAACTTATTCCAGTTACTTTAAAGGAAAGAACTAGAACACATACACAGAATTTGTAGAAAAAATACTTTTACTTGACATAGAAAAAGAGTTACATTTAATGTTTTGAAAAGTAGTGAGTGTACCAGCATTAAAAATATTCAAGCAAAATGGCAACCTGGATTGTGTCAGGGAGGGTAAAGCTGAACTAACAAGTCCACCCAAAAGCTTTGGTGAGTTAGGAACAAGAATTTTGTCTATTGTCTTCAACAGAAGAGCTCAGGGCCAGGAATTCAGGTCAGTGACATGGTTCTTTCTACATAGCTCTACCATATTGTAGGCCTTCAAAGACCCAGACATCATCAACCAAGTGTCCTAGAATGAGGAAAGAGTATGAAAACCATACCAGAGAAATTGTTATGGGCTAGACCTGGAAATGGCAAATGCCTCATCTCTCCTACCACTGCCACTGCATTGACTAGAACTCAGTCTTGTGGCCATAACTAACTGAAAGGGAAACATGGTATACCCAGTGATCTTGGATCAGCTATTTAATACCTTGGTCACAGTTTTTTCAATGAAAATGAAAAATGAAGCTATTTCAAAGGATATTATCAAGGAAGTGAAGAGACAACTCACAGAATGGGAGAATATAAATGCTATATCTGATAAGGGACTGTATCCAGAATAGATAAAGAACTCTTATAACTCAATAAGAAACAAGACCATTAACTCAATTTAAAAATGGCAAAAGATTTGAAAAGAAATTTCTCTGAAGAAGTATCTAAATGGCCCATAAGTACAAAGATAAAAAGCTCAACATCATTGGTCATCAGGGATATGCAAATGAAAGCTACGAAGAGATGCTAAGTACTTTATACCAATTGGGATGACTAGAATGAAAAAGACAGACAACCATAAATGTTGACAAAGATGTGATAAAATTACAACCCTTAGACACAGCTTGGAAATCACACCCAGTACAAGCCCAAGATCTGAGGAGAAGAATGGAGAAGAGAAGATTGCAGTGTGACCATTCCCTCTAAGGAGCGATTTCTCACTTTTCCTCTCAGTGTTTCTCTCTCTCTCTCTCTCTCTCTCTCTCATCTCAGGAGCACTCAAGTCTTCAGACAAAAACCTCTAAAAATAATAATACCAACCTTTGATGGTGATGGGACATGCAATGATAGGCCTGGAAATGTCATAGGCCCACCCCAGGGCATGTTTGGGTGCACAAACATGTAGGACACATTCTTGTCTGTACACAGCAGTGGGAGGTCAAGGATGATCTCCAGAGGGTCAGCAACTACAGCCATCACAATGAATTCAGAGATGCCTCTGTTGAGGGTTTTGGTAGACTCGTTGGCTCTTTTCCAAAGCCACTTGTAGTTATATGATTGCTGAACAAGGTCCAATGGTGTCTAGGTGAGGTGGGTATCTGCAGGCAGACAGGCCTTCAGATTTACATCAGCCTCATCATAGCTGCAGTTCTGTGAGCTCATCACCCTCAAAGAGAGCAGGCGACATCAGAGCAGAGATATGGGGTAATTAACTTCAATCTTGAAAGAACCAAGGAATGGCAAGGACAGAGGGTGGACTGACTGGAATAAAGGATTTTGGGAGACCTAGCTGGAAGTTTACAGCAGGGAGGATGAGATCCAAAGAAACAATTGTAGGGGAATGGACAGTTGGCACCAGCTCTGAGAGCCCTTACTCCTTTTCCTGTTACAGGGTGGATCAGATGTATAATTTAATACGTAAGAAGACTGCTAACGTATCATACATTCTTGTGGGTATCATAATAAACAAATACATTTATTTTTGAATTAAAAGATAATAATACCTGCCTGTGCAAAGACTGCAGGTTGACATTTTTTAGCCTTTCTTTTTTTTTCCTTTCTTTTATTTATTTTACAACCACTGTATATCATTACAGCATACAAGAAGAATTTTTCCATCCAGAATACACTGTATATTGGCTCAAAGATAATACTATACATATTATAATCAACAGATAACTGTCCATTTTGTGTTCTTAAATGTTTTGCTTCTTTCTTTTTCCCCTTGATTCCCTCCCTCTCACCCTCCACCATTTCCCATCTTCCTCCCACACTGTCTTTGGTATTTACAATTGCTCTCCCTGCTTTTGTATTGTCCAGTATTTCAGTTTCTGCCATAGAGTACAGGCATTCAGTATATATTGAGTGGAGACATACCATGTCTCTTTGTTATAGTCTGACTTGCTTCACTTAGCAGTAAATCTTCCATATTAAACCACTTTCTTTCAAATGCTACAGTCTCATTGTTTTTTGTTTGTTTGTTTTAATGACTGAGTAGTATTCCATAGTGTATATGTGCCACACTTTTTCAATTCATTCATTTGTTATTGTTCATTTGGTTGGTTCCATGTCTTAGCAATTGTGAATAATGCTATAATAAACATGGATGTGCACGTGTTTTTCTGAGTATCTTCCTATTCTTTGGGTAGATACCCAGGAATGGAATTTCATTCAATAGGGAATAGTTGAAAAATTGCTGTCAAGAACTACATTTCCTAGGATCCATTGCACAAATCAGGGTGGTCATGAGATAAGGTCTTACTAATGAAATATGTTTGAATGGCAATGACGATATCAAGATTGAGAACCATATCTTGCAGAAAGCAAAGCCACTGCCAGCCCAGTCACTGCAGTAGAGCTCCAGGCAACCTGAAATGCTCACTTGAAAGTTGTTACAGGAAAAATACACTTCTAGATTCCTAAGCCACTTGATTTTGGAGTTTCTTTGTCATTAAAGCTAATGTTAGTCTAATGCAGAAGTTGGTAAATGAAGTAGGGTGCTGATATAACAAAAATCTAATATGCAAGGCACTGGCTTAGCAGTCAGGAAGTGAGTGGTAAGGAAACAGACATTACAGGCTAGAGAGCTGAAGACATTTCTATACCATGCAAAACATTTGTCTGTAATGATATACCTACTGAGCTCTCAAGAATGTGCTTGAATAGAACTGAAAACTTGTGTTTGCTGCCTGTTTCTTGCTGTTTTTAGCATGACTTTACGAAAAAGGAGAACTTGGTAAAAAAAAAAAATGGTTGGCTTGTAACCAAAAGTGGAAGGAAAGAGAAAAAGCATTGAAATTAATAGTTTCACATTTGTTCATTCATTCAACAACTATGTTCCAAGCACTTGGGCTACATCAATGAACAAAACATACAAAGAAGTTTATATTCCAGTTGGAGAGACATACAAGTAATACATGTAATAAATGAATTTTATGTTACAAATATGCTATAGAAGACAAAAGTGTGAAGGACAATAAGCACAGGAGCAGGCAAGCATTGTCATTTTGAGTAGAAAAGTCCAGGTGGCCCTTACTGAGAAGGCAATATTTACACAAAGACCTGGGATAAGGGAATTTGAAGTATAGATGTCTAAGAGAGTGTTTTCTAGGGAGTGGAGTAGGAGGGCAAAGGCCCAAGACAGAGATGTGCCTAGCATTTTCAAGGAACACCATGGAAGCTCTCCTATGACTGAAGTTGAGTTTGCAAGGGGAGTTAGCAAGTAAGTGATGAACAACAGATGAAATGGGCAGACCATATAATTTTAGCTTTTACTCTGGTGAAAGGGGAGGCATTCCAGAGGGTTGAGTGACATTTCAAAAGGTTTACTCTAGTTATAAGGAGCAAATGTGAAAACTGAGACAAGTCAGGAAGTTTTAACAGGAACCCAGAATAGAGATGATGGTTGCTCAGACCAGGGTGATGGCACAGGAGCACAAGAGAAGAGATGGATTCAGATGAACTTTCGAAGAGAGGGTTTTGTTGAAAGACTAGAGGGGTCTGCAGGTGGCATGGTGGTAGAGGCACTGGACTCCCACATGACTGACCATGGTTCAAGTGTCAGGCCTGGTGTCTTGCTTTCTCACTTTTCCTCTCTCTCTCTCTCTCTCTCTCATCAAATTAAAAAATAATGATCATGAATAAAATTAAATATATAATTTTTTTTAAAAAAAGACTAGAAATTATCTGTGAAAGAAGTTGAAGAATATATTATCCTTGGGAACCAGCAGTTAGCGTAATGGCTATGTTGCTGGACTCCCACGTAGTTGCGTCCCAGATCCGGAGGCTTAAAACTCACGCCAGGCGTGTGTGCGTGCGTGCCCAAGATCCTGAGAGGAGAATGGAGGAGAAGGGATTGCGGCGTTACCATGCTCCCTGGGGGGGGTGATTTCTCACTTTCTGTCTCTATGTCTCTGTCTGTCTGGCAAGCGCACGCGCCCTATAGCAAAAAACCTCTCAAAAAAAAAAAAAAAAAGAATATATTATCCTAAAAGTTGTTAGAACAAATTGAAGTATGCAATGTTTAGGGTTTAAGTGTAAACACTAAGACCAAAGGATCCGATTTTCAAGTTATTACATAAAAGAGGATATTTGCAAATTGTATCAGCAACTGGCTTAGGCATAAGGCCAAAGTGGAGCTGTCTAGTACCCCACAAATACCATAACTTCCACAGCATATTAAATTGATTCTTTGGACACTGGGAAGTTTAGGAGGTTTTTTGTTCTCCCTTCCACAGACCTCACCACAAGGTCATAGGGCGCAGAGAGAGCAATGTGAATCTAGAACATTCAAGTCAAGCAATCCAACAGCACAGGAGTGGAGAGGGTCAGGACCTACGACTCTCAGTGCAGTACACTCTTCCATACTTCAGTGGCCCACTGGTCACAGCACTTTTGACAATCTCCTAATGCTTTTTTCTTTGAGGAAGACTGAGAATAAGATGTGAAAAGAGACTAATGGTTATTCTCTGGAAAAAACGAGAGTGAGGACTAAGATATTCTCCCCATAACTACTAAGATTATTAAGCTGTACAAAATGCAATATCTTTAATTTTCACATAAAATAATTCTTCAGGACATGTCTTTAAAATCTCATTTTATAATGTATTATATTAAAATATGAAGTCATTCTTATGTTTCTAGTATGTTTTTTCTTTCTTAGACAATTTCTCTGAAAGGACACAATGCTATGAAAACAGTCTAACTTTTGGGGACCACACTTAAACCAATTCTAATCTTGACCCCTTTCACTGAGGAGCTGTGTGGCTTTAGGTGATTACTTAACAGTTTTATTTCATTTCATTTTTTAAAGTTTGCTATAGGGCATGTGTAGAGGCAGAGAGAGAGAAAGGAAAGTGAGAAACCCTCCCTTCCCCCCAGGGAGGATGGCCATGCCACAATCCTTTCTCCTCCATTCTCCTCTGGCGGTTTGGACATATATGCCTGGTGTGTCTTTCAAGCCACCAGGGCCTGAACTTGAACTGCAGTCAGCTATGAGAGATTCAGTCATGTAGGATCCAGCTGCCTTCACGCCAGCTGGCCTGGTTACTTAACAGTTTTAAGCTTCAATTTCCTGACTGTAAGCCTCTCAGTGATACTGGATGGATGAGATACTATATAGAAGAGCAATACTCTAGTGTCCACCCACAGAATACATCAACAAAGGTTAGTTTCTCCTCAATGCAGAAGGCTCAGGGGCAATGTGAAATGCTGACTTTCTGACATACTTGAAAAATAACTCTCCTTGCTGAATGCTGACTTTGTACAAAATAGAACTTGTCAAAGTTGGTAGAGGAAACTTTTTTCCATTCAAATGCCCTTAGCTTCATTTTTGGGCTTCCTCTGAAAGCTAGTCGACCTCAAGCATCACACTTTGGAAGAAGGTCTGTGAGTGAGAATCCAGTACCCTGATGTGAAGAATCAGCTCATGAAAGAAATTATCCTTGTGATATCTTCATTTTGGCTCTAAGCCAGCAGATCAAATAAAGCCTGGGGTAAAAACAAAAGGTCCATGGAGATCTGTTCGTATAAGCCAATTTGCTAGAAGGCGACATTTCTCAATGATTTCACAGACTGGTATTATTGACGACACTTCTGTTACATGAAGTCAATCACACATTTTTCTGACACCAGAATACTGGCTCAGAACACTTACTAATTATGAGAAATGCTGTAGAGAATCATGATAAGGGTATTTCAAATGCTTTGATTCAAATGACATTCACAGAATTGACATTTAAATGACTAATTTAGTTCTTCTTCCATACTGTAAGTTGATAATCCATGTTTCGTGTTGTATTTGGAAGGAAATTTGGAGAATTCCAGGAGCTAACTACTACTACCACCACTACCATCTGTGGTAGTCTATTTATAAAATGAAGTTTTCAGTGTTTAAAGAAAAAAGAAATCTTGTTGCTATATAGAGAGCTTTATTTTTAAATGGTAGGAACATATTACTGGGTGAAAGTAAATTGCTTCATAACATTCTTTGACATTTCCCCACAGTAATTTATACCTTCGTGTAATGTGGTATAAGCAGAAAGAAGAAAACTTTGGAGGTTAAGCTCTTGGTTTTATTCTCTGATCAGTTGGTTATTTGATTGTGGCCAAAAAGCCTCACTTTTCTCAAATGTAATATAGGAATAACTCATAAGATTATTCTCCAGATCTAATAAGAAGATTTTTAGAAAACCTGTGGTATTGAGACTAGTATCTGGCAGGAAATCAATAAATGGTAGTGATTACAGGAATAACTATCATACTTCCTTTAATCCTCTTTTTGGAGGTCATTTCAAGGAGAATGCTATGTAACACCTGAGTCAAATAATGCACATGCTAGAGAGGGCTATTTATAGATATGGGGAAAGTGAAGCAGAAGAAAATGAAATCATGTTTTTAGAAGTATCTATCATTTTTTTATTATTATGTGCCAAGCAATATACTGAAGCATTTACATGAGTTGTCTCATTTTAAAGCCACAATAACATTTTTTTCCTTTTTAAGCTTAAGATATAATTCACATGACATAAATTCACCAGTTTAAATTGTACAATTCAATGGTTTTTCATATATTCACAAGATTGCATGATGTGACCCTCACCATTTAATTCCAGAACACTTCAGAACAAAAAGCTCCATACTCATGAGAAGTTAGTCCTCATTCTCCTCCCTCCTCAGACGCTGGTAATCACTATCCTAGTCCATCAGTACTGCTATAGCAAAATACCACAAATTTGATCATTTGTAAACACATTTCTTTCTTCTCTTTCTTTCTTTTTTTTTTTTTTTTTTTGGAGAGGTTTTTGCTATAGGGCGCGTGCGCTCGACAGACAGAAAGAGAGAGACAGAGAGACAGAAAGCGAGAAATCACCCCCCAGGGGGGATGGCCATGCCACAATCCCTTCTCCTCTGTTTTCCTCTTGGGATCTTGGGCATGTACTCACATGTGCCCAGCGTGAGTTTTTTTTTTAAGCCACTGGGTGCGGGAAGCGAATTGTGGTTGACTACATGGGAGTCCAGCGACATAGCCATTACGCTAACTGCTGGTCCCAGGAGGGTGCTTTTTTGCTTTTCTCTTTCTCTCCAGTGAGTACACATTCCCTATAGCAAAATTTTAAAATAAATCAATTAAATAGATTGATATATAATAAGAAATGAAAGAAACATATCTTCATATCTTTTGCTTATTTTTCTATTGGGCTTTCTATATTTCTCTTAATAATTGAAAGGTGTTCTTAATATAAATATTGTTTTGATACCTTTTTTGTGTTACATATTGTAAATACTTTCTTCTAGTTTATAATTTGTCTTCTCCTTGTGTTAAATGTGTCTATTGCTGAATAAAACTTCTCAGCTTTCTATAGTCATATTTATCAATATCTTAATTTCTTTTGATTGCTAGGGACCACATGTGCTTGACAGAGAGAGAGAAACAGAGAGGGAGAAAGCACCCTTCAATGAGGCATGATCATGTCACAATCCCGTCTCCATTTCTCCATCCTGTTGTGATCTGGAGCATGTGCACACACACTGTGTGTTTCTCAAGCCACTGGGCCAGGATTCAATCCACAGGCAGCCGTGTGGGATCCAGCTCCCTTGGTCACTAGGCTACAAGATCAGCTCTATTAGTACCTTTTTTTTTTAAAAGGAATTGTTTCATTTAATTTTATTTATTAATATTATTTTTAAAATTTGAACAGAGAGAGACAGACAGAGAGAGTGAGAAAGCAAGCTGCCAGGTCCAGGACTCAACTGTGGTCAGCCATGTGGGAGTCCAGCACTTTAACCACCATGCACCTGCCGCCCTCTATTGATAGCTTATAGATAGGTTTTGTGTCTTATTTAGGAAATCCTCCCCTACACTGTTTTGTGTTTTATTTAGGAAATACTCCTCTATACTGAGTAAATATTTACTTACATATTTGAATATAGGCATACAGTTTTATTCATTGTATTTGACTTTTTGTCTATCCTAAGTTAATTTTGTATATGAAATGTGGAAAGGTTCTAATTTAATCCCTTTCCCAATATTATTCCATTTATATATATTATACAAAAAGAAATTTTCAATGGCCATTACTTAAAATGACATTCAACTTCATCAGTAATAGAGGGAATGCAAATCAAGTACACAATATGATAGCGTATTACATTTTTTCAAAGGGCAAAGTACCTTGAAAGTTAACAGTATCAAGTATTTAGAAGAATATGATTCCATAGAATTTCTTTTACATTACTGATGGGAATGCAAAGTGCTGAAACACTTGACATTTTTGCATAGTAAAACAGAAAAAAATATGTCATGATTTTCTTAATGACCTAATAGTTTGGTATTTGTCGGTTCATTTAGGCCACTATTTGATTTTAAAAAGTGCTGGGCAGCTGGAATTTTTTTCTCACAGTTCTAACAGCTGGAAGTCCCAGATCAAGACAACAGTAGTTCAGGGTTTCATGAGGACTGGTTTCCTGGTTAATAGATGGTGACTTCTTACTGTATTTTCAAAGATGGAAGGGCTAGCTAACTTTCTGGTGTTTGTTTGCTTGTTTGTTTTTAATAAGGGCATTAATTTTCAATTGGATGGTCCTGAACATGTCACAATCCCCTTAGTCCATCCTTCCAGCTTATTGGACCTTGGGTGCTCATGTACACACCTGGGATTTTTCAGGCTGACCAGACCAGGGATTTGAACCACAGTCACAATGTGGGACACAACTTCTCTAAAGAAGTACATTACTACTGTGCCAGGAGCCAGTCCACAGTCCCCTCTTTACACTCTCTGTTCCACAATTTGATGTTTCCTTACTTTCTCCACTTTTCTTAGATCTTCATTCTTGCCATTGGATTCAGAGTATAAAGCTTTTTTATCCAAGGATCACCCTGCACTTTTTCTTTACATGGTCCCTCTTCTTTTCTTACTTTGTCCTGACTACACCCTGTTAATGCCCAACGACCCCTAAGTCCACTCCTACGTTCACCAGATTATAAAGCTCCGACCTAGCTGGCAAGAGGCATCATTTCCTCAACTGCACTGTTTCCAGAGTGACATCTGCAGACTGCAGTGGAATTTTGTTCAACATTTCATCACCCAGAGCTGAGAAATAAAAAGTAACTTTCACCTAGAAACACTCTTCTGAATAAGGACACACTGAAATGTATAAAAATAAAGTGGGATCTCAGAAACAGTCATCTTTTCCTTTTTCAAATACCATCATTTCCCACAAATTTCTTATAGCCTAGAATAAAGAACTAACAAACCATGGGGATTTTTTTATACCCATTGAGGGAGTTTCATGGATGAGAATTTATGGCATATGCTCTTACAACAGAGGAACTGATTTGAACGTATCAAGCTAACGGCCTCCTTGTGAGAAGGGGGACAGATAGTATCATGGGGTTGCCATTGTTACTCATTCTGAAAAGGGTATCTGCATTTTAAAAGTATTTTCTAGTTCCTGCTCTATTTCTTCGTTCCCTCCTGTCTTGGATGAAGTCACTAAACTATCTTTATCACTTTGACATTATTTTCCAAGCAACACACTGAGCAGCTATAAACAGAACATTGAGAAAAGTCAAACTTGCACAACTTGTAGAAAAACTGGGTTCACACTTGTCTATCATCAAAAGTGATTCTGGTAAAAATTAATTGAAGAGAGATATTTTTGTGGTTGGTGGCATTATTTTATGGCTCAGAGAGCAAATATTTCAAATGACAGTACTTGACTCCAAAAGTGAGATTTATACATTTTCACTCTGAAAAAGTTGAAACCCCACACTTTCTACTTTGCCTGTGATGATCTGGTACAACTGGCAACTTGCCAACCCCAAGTTCTGAGAACTGTCCTCCAGATCAGAGTGCTTTCGTAGTCCTCATTTCAGTTTCCCTCCACAGTCTTCAACCCAACGTGTACTAATCAAAACTACTCACTGGACAATACAAGCGGCTTTTTTCCACTGAGCACTTTCAGGTTTTCTCTGAGTACTTTCAGCCTGTCCATTTGGGTCACAATAATTTTCAGAATGCATCATCTCAGAGGTTGGTCAAAACAGGAAGTCATATCTGTCTGACCTTTTCCTGGCCTCCTCCATGGAAAAGGTCCTAGGAGCTGCTAGTTAGCAAGTCCCTGAACTTACCTGTGATAGTTCCTTGAATTTTGCAGAGTAGTTCTGCAGCCTGTTAGTTTGAATTTATTTTATCAACCTACCTATACTGAGTTCTTGGTTTTGACTGGTGATCTGACTATTATTTTTCAGTTCCTTTGAGACTGTATTTCATTCATTTAATATAATATACTTTGTGTTTAGTCTACTTTCTGTGGGAATATGTTTTGTATGGAATTTAAATCATGAACAAACTTTTCTACTATTTTAGTGTAGCTAAACTTACTGGAAGTGAAAGAAAGACGTTCAGTGAGTTAAGAAAATAGCCCTTCACTTGGTATTTAAAAATAGAAAATAGAGAAAAGCACTTTGTCCTAACAAAAATGGAACTTGGGACCCAGCCGCAGTGGTGTGTGCTGCTAATTCACTTTGCTTCACAGTCTGAGACCACATGGGGGCCTGGGTTCAATTCCTGGTTCAACATAAAAGATGGACATGGTAGCTCAGCTGCGATACCAGTAACTCAGGGAGGTCACAGCAGGAGGTGTGCAAGCTTGAGGCTGATCTCAGCAACGTAACAATATACTGTCTAAGAAAACTAGATAGAGTTGGTGGTGCATGACTACAGTCCCAGCTGGGAGGCTGAGGAAGGAGGGATCATAACATGGTAAGACTCCATCTTCCAAAAAAATAACCAAAAAAAAAAAATTAAATAAATAAATAAATAAAAATTTTTAAAAAGGAAGGAAGGAAAGAAAGAAAAAAAGAAACAAACTTAGATAATCAAAAATTTCATGAGGGCCTTTTATATCCAGGCAGGTATAAATATGTAAACTATTTAAAGTAAGGAGTGAATGAAAAAGTGTGCATTTGAAATGAGAAGAGCTAGCCAATGAGAGCTGAGTTATTAAAAACTGTTTTAAAAGTATTTAACATAAACTTCCAAGTAAGTGCATTATGTGAAAAGAAAATGTAATGCTTACATCTCCTCCTTCCTAATGATTTCACCCATTTCACCATCGCCTGCACCCCAGTGTGCAGGAATACAGTGCGGTGTTGTGCTTCTTACTGTGGCTCCCTTCCCAGCTCCTTGCACAGTGATGTGAGGTTGGCCACGTGAACTTTGACATTTGGAGTATTAAAACACAGAATTGGGCGAATAGCACTAATAGTCCTCCAGCTGTTTCCAACATTTACCAGCACACTACCACCTAACAGAATAAAAATCTTAATATTTCAAAGTACAAATAGATCAGAAGGGCGTACTGGGAAATGGATTGCCATGGACATTTGTTTTTTCCTTCCAGCACCCTTTCTCCTTCCTATTGGATCATCATACCTTTGTGAGTGGAATTACCTCTTTCTCATTCCATGTAATTGGATAAACGGTGGGAGTCCATAGACCCCAGCCCTCTTTTGTCTGGGGGTAGGGAGGGTATGTTCTGAGTCTGGCTAATCATGGCACTCCATGGCACTGGACACAGTGATTGGTTCAAGCATGGACATGTGAGCCAAGCTGAAACAGAGTCCCCCTTAAAATGTAACAGATGGATGTTGATTAGGATGAGGAGCCATAAAGGTAGACTCAAGACTAGCATTGGCCATCTTTCCTCTGCATGACGACACACGAAAAGAAGGGCCCAGATGATATTACTGACACCAGACTGCTCCTGGACTTCTCAAGTGCTTGGGCTGATGTGCTCTCCTTTCTGTGTGACCAATAAGTATTGTATCTTGAGTAACTCCAGGAAATGCCACAGGATACTACATGTTCATGTAGACAGCATTGCTGGTTCTTCTTGAGTAATACTAATGGAGATGCCTAAAGGAGGGTTGCAGTTTGATCTATATTGTGACCAGATCTGTACACTAACAAGATGTGTTCTAAAAGACCTCTTATTATATTTATCAACCAGAATGTTGTGTGAATTTTCAAGGTTTTATTTGTAAGATCAAATGGTATGTCTACTTGATACTTTGAAGTTTGCGAAAGGTTAAGAATATAGCGATGCTTACAATTAGGTCCCCAGGACTTACCCCAGTGTCTTATCAAATATGGTAAGAAATTGATCAAGAAATCTTTGTTGATAAAAGAGCTGTCTTTTGAATATTGTAAATCCATTCATACCATGGTGATGAGTCAGCAATTTTATGCAATACCCCACAGCTTTCTCTGAGAAAGGCATATGGACAACGCTGTTTGAAGTGAGGCAAAGTAAGCAGATTCAATAAATAAAGACATTCTAGCTCATCAGTATGCTGTTTGACCTTGAGGACTGAATTTGTTTCTGTGTAAATCAGATTTTCCATTTCTAAGCCTCCAGGCTCAAGGGAACCATGCAAGAGAACCGCCCCATCCTGCTATATAATAAGCTAAAAAGGGTTAATCCATTTCTTACTTGCAAAGGAATTTAACAGCTAAAATTGGACTTTAAAGTATAAAACAATTTTTTAAAAAAAATATATCTCATGTTGACCACAGCAATGCCCAGAAAGAATGCTTTTGCAAAAGACAAGAGCAATGTCCTCAACCCAGTTGGTATGTGTTAGGAGAACATGTACCTTCTTTTTCATATTTCTACACAAGAAGGAGCAGCAGTATTGGGGTGAGTGCTTCCTGGTCTTCTCACTGTCTCTTTACCCATTCTTTCTCACTAGGGTAAAAACAAACCTATCTGCAAAGACAGAATAATCTGACATATATTTATCCTGCTGTCCAGAGTAAGGATGAGGAACAGCATTTAAAAACGCCAAAAGTATGCCAGTCTCTCAGCTGTCCCTCTCTGTTCTATCAGATACCAGGTTATTCAGTATTGATTCTCTCTGTAGTTGACTGGGGAAACTGTGCTCTGCAGAAACAGCTCCCTCTACAGGTGAGGATCAAGGCCTAGCGTGAAGGAAAGGAGGAAGTAGGAGGCCTCTTTCTACTTATTTTTAGAGGTTTTTGCCATAGGGTGAGTCTGTTTGTCAGAGATAGAGAGACAGAGACAATGAGAGGGAAAGTGAGAAATCATGCCCCAGGGGGGATAGCCACTCCGTAATCCCTTCTCCTCCATTCTCCTCCTGGGATTTTGGGCACACACACACACACACACACACAAACCCAGCATGATTTCCAAGCCTCCGGGTCTGGGACTCAAATTGCAATCGATCATATGGGAGTCCAGCGATGTAACCACTACGCCATCTGCTGGCTCCCAAGGCCTCTTTCTAACAAAGCCCAAACTCAACCATATAACATTGTTTATCAGGAGCTACCAAGCCAATGACACTAAAGCTTTACTATGAGAGGCATTCTACTTCCTTTCGCTGTGTTTGATTAAGAACCCAGAAAGAGCATTACTTCTGAGTGATTAGGTCACTAGGTACCGACATAGGACATTGAGGCCAAGATAACTTACACCTATACACACGAAATAGCATTTGGAGAGCAAAAAACCTCCTGGGGACCACAGCACTTTTGAGTGTCTCCTACAGCTGGTCCTCAGGGTTAGGCACCGATGAGTGTGGTCTCCTATGCTTTAGTGTTAAAGTGTTAGTTACACCTTTTCCTAGTAACTAAGGTCAAAGAATCCAGGCTGTTTAGAAAGTAACGAACTCATTAGAGATCAAGATAGGTTTCTCTAGAACCTGAAAGTGGGTGAGAAAATATATGTTCTTGTGTGTACAGAGACCTACTCCTGGATTTGGCAGAGGCTCATTCTGGCAGTTTAGAGCAGAGTGGTGGCTTTGCTTCTCTAGGGAGCTTGGAGAGATCCCACTCATCGTAAGGTTTATTTCAGGTCCATTCAAGCCTTAGAAGATGGGTGTAAGTGGAAAGAACAGCACTTGAGCAAATTCTTTTTTAAAAAAAATTGCTTGTCAACCTAGACTGTAACTACAAAATGGCTTGACATTTTCATGGTCAGGAAATAATCAAAGTAGCGGTTTTGTAATTATTGTGGCTGTTATTTGGAACATTTGTATTCTTATGCTAAGGTTAAACTCTGTTCCACCTTACTTTTCTTTGAACTGTGAATTTTTAAAATCTAGAATTATCTCTACTATGCTATTTCGATTTCGTTCTAATTAATTATCTCGATGTGATTGTAAACTTCTTGTGGTCAAGAAAAGTAGATTTTATTTTAAAGATAAACAAAGAAAAAATTCTTAAAGGTATAGTGTGTATACCAAATATTTGATTTGAAGGAGTAAAAGAAATCCAAATGCAGCTATTTCACACGCATATGCTTGATAACTCCAAGAAATTACCATTTTCAAAATAGAGGAGAAAGAAGATGAGTATAAAAAGCAAGTGAACTTTTTTTAATTGCCAGAAGTTGCAGATACACATAAGAGAAAGAGACAGAGAGAGAGACAGAGAAAGAAAGCACCTCCTATGGAGGCATGGTCTTACTGCAATCCTTTTTCCTCCATTTCGTTGGGATTTGGGATATGCGTACATATACACCTGGCAGATTTTTCAAGCCACCAGGGGCAGATTCAAACCATACTAGGCCATGTGGTCTCCAGCTCCTTACCCACAGAGCTTAATTGCTGCACTAAGGAGCAGGCCCCAGGTTTGAATCTTAAACAGAACCAGAGAGAAAAATGAGAAGAAAATTACAATTTCCTTAGGTGAAAAGTTGAGGCCAGGCTAGTAAGACAGTAAAGGAAAAAACAAGGCAATGCCTTTGCTATATATTTCTAAAAATAGAACCAGGAAAGATCAAGACAGTTTAATTGAGACTAGATTAACGTTATAAATAGCTTCACAATCTGCCCACTTACAGAGGTCAATCCAATACTTCCCTAGACCTCTTGTCACCATCTTTCAATCCTATTACTTCCAATTCCCAGGCACTCCAAATTAGCCATCAACATGAACAATATAGAACTGAACCTCTGGTTGTCTCTCTTTGTAACCAAAATGAAGAACCAAGTACACTGCTCCACATTCTATCTACTGGGACAATTTTCTAATGCCATCCTTCAGGATCATCTCATGAGGATCTGTAGGGTAAAGACATCATTTTGAGTATAGCCAGAGCGTCATGCAGAATCATCTGCAAGTCAGATATAGATATTTGGGTTTTTTTCTTTTTTTTCTTCCTGTTTGGATCATAGGAAACTCTTACAGGTGAAGGTTGAGAGAGAAAAGGTTCTATAGCAGGGATACAGTCCATGGGCATTTGGGTTGGTTGTTCCTACAGGTTAATTGTCCCCTGAAGCCTTCTTGAGACTAGTCTTATATGTGATAATGCTTATCTGATGATGAAGTGCTGCTGCTCCTGTCAAACTTTATGGCTTGGTGGGTCATCATACATTTAGTTCACAATAAGTAAGTCAGGTCTTACAGAAATTTGGTGATGTGTGTTCAGGTATTCAGTCTCTACTAGTGCCCAGAGGTAAATCAAGACATATTTATCAAGAGAAAATCTGTAGAGGATGTTTTATCTCTGCTTGAAAACTTAAAGGTCTGCAAAAGCCCCATACAGCATCTCTGTCTGCTACAGGCATCCAAGCACCGTCAGATTGGCCAGGTCCTGCAGCACCCTTGAATCTTGGTGGGCTTTATCCCACCTTCTGTTCCCTATATTCTTTTCCAAGGTGTTTACAGCAGTTACTACTACTACTTGTATACTACCAAGATGTTTACACCAGGTCCTAGCAGTGTAACACTATTATTGTAACGGACTAGCATGATGTTCTCTGAAGAGAGCAATGATCAAGGCCCCTAGGGACCAAGTTTTTATTAATGAATTCCTTTTTATTTGCTACAAGGTGCGTGCACTTGCTGGAGAGAGATAAAAAGAAAATGAGAATGTGCTCCCCAGGGGAGATAACCATGCTACAAGCCCTTCATTCTTCTCTCAGGACTTTGGGCATGCACACACATAACCAATGTGTTTTCCAAGATGCCAGGTCCAGAACTTGAATTAGACATTTGGCCATGTGAGAGCTAGCCACCTTAACCACCACATCATCTGACTGGTCTAGGGACCAAATTTTGATTTAGGGTTAGAGAATTGATCCAGCTCGAAGATAAATCAGTATTGATCTTTGAAAGTGAACTGCTCCAATACTTGTTACTAATAGGTATGAAAGGAGAAGCCTTCACCAGATCAATAGCAGCATACTAGGTTCTCAGGGAATATATTGATTTTCTCCTGCAATGAAGCAACATCTGGAATATCAACCATAATTTAATTCATCATCTGATCATCTGATTAGATTCGCAATAATCACTCATCATTCTCCAAGATCTATCTGTCTTCTTCACAAACCGAATAGCAAATGGCGTGTTGGTCTGCCTGAATCTTTGACCTCCTTGATGGTGGCACTAATCCCTGAAATGCTTCTAAGAATCCTTCTAAGAAGGCAGCATTACTGTTGGTTTACTAATCTGGTAGCTGAAGATAATTTTAGTGGCATCTGTTTAGCCTCTCCTGCCATAACACTTCTCACTTCACAGGACACAAAACCAATTGGGGCTTTCTGCTGTTTGCTGAATATATCTATTCCAAAAACGCAATCAAGACATGGGGAATTAGTCACAGAGTGGATTCAGAACTCACTGGACCCATAGCTAAATTGGCACAGGCAAAAGTTCATTTACCACTTGACACATTTAACCCTTTTCTGACTACAGTTGCATTTATTTTCTCCAGTAATTAATGTCAATTCAGAGCCAGAGTCACAAAGCCTGATATTTTCCTTTCTCCAATGCACAGTCACCCTCAGACATGACCACTAGTCCCTTTTGAAAAAGCTATGAGGAATATTATAGTATAAATCTTGTCTGTTTAGCAAGATTTTCCCTCAAGGAAATTCAGTGTTTAAGGATCCTCCAGTTAAGAGGATCCTTGGTTCCAGGGACTCTGTATCTGCCAAGAAGATCAAGTTCTTTTTTCTTTTTTTTTTTTTTTTGGAAAGATTTTCACTATAGGAAGTGTGTGCTCTCCAGACAGACAGAGAGACATAGAGACAGAAAGCGAGAAATCACCCCCCATGGGGGATGGTCACGCTGCAATCCCTTCTCCTCCATTCTCCTCTCAGGATCTTGGGCATGCACGCACACATGCCTTGCGTGAGTTTTAAGCCACCGGGTCCAAGACGCGAACCGCGGTCGACTACGTGGGAGTCCAGCGACATAGCCATTATGCTAACTGCTGGTTCCCAAGAAGATCAAGTTCTGGGAATTGTTTAAGAGAATGTGACTATCATAGTGATTTAGGTCAGAATTCTGTTTACCAGACTTATATATTTTCTGCTTTTCAAATCAAGTAAGACTTGAGTACATGCCTTTCTGCTTCAATTCTAAGGATATCAGGATCAATAGCCAACACTGAAGATTTTTGCAGATCAGCTCTACTGTCCAGTATGAGAACCATGCCCACTTTGATGTTGCCAATTAAATTCACCACTTGGCCCCTAATATTCTTGGATTCCATCATTCTTGTAGAATCCAGTTATTGGCAGCAGTTTCCACCAGCAGTAGCTCATTAATTTATGGACTGTAGAGAACAGCCATCACAGAGCTTTGCAAGGATGCTGAGGCTCACTTCATAAATGCATTTCTTACAGCCTTAATAAAGGAAGTAACCTTGGGACCTTTCTAGTGGGAATGGGTATACATAAGGGCATGAGCAAGCAAGTCTTCTACAGTCAATCTCCTCTTGCATTAAGCAGTGAGCCTTTGAGTATCTTCTTCTACAGTGTTTCATAAAAGTTCTTGCATCTCAATCTCATTTTGTGTAAGCCGTTCTTTGAGTGAAAGCTTCTGCCGACCAGTCAATAAAGCTGTTAGAGCTCCTCACAACCATTTGAGCTAAGATAGAGAATCCAAGTTTGGCTTGGTAAACCCTTATCAACAAATTCCTCCCAAACTGCATTTCTTCCACCCTGATCTTGCACCTGTAGGATCCATTCCCACATGATTCCCAGATTTCTAGTGATAATGCTAGATTAGAAGATGTCACATCAGTTGGGGCTTGAGTGAGGCTCCTAGTGCTGTACTGAATTCAGTTACTAGAATCCATTTGGGGAGACCAGCAGGTGGTGTGGAGGTTAAGGCAGCTGATCTCATGTGGCCAATTGCATGCTGTAAGTCCTGACCTGGCAGCCTGAAAAGTATGCCAGGCATGTGTGCATGTGCCTCCACAATCTCAAGGGGAGAATGAAGAAGGGACTGTGTTGTGGCCATCTCCCCAGTATTTGATTTCTCACCTTCCCTCTCTCTCTCTCTCTCTCTCTCTCTCTCTCTCTGGCAAGTATGTTTGCCCTACAACAAAAACATAACAAAACAAAAAACAGAAAAGAAAAAAATCAGCTGAGACTTTAACTTTTATTTGAATTTCATTTTTGTACTTCCACAAATGGGAAACAAAGTGAAAAAAAATGTATCTCCTGGTACCCAACTACAAGCTCCAGCTCAGTTCAAGAAACTGAAAAACGAGGACCTCTGCCTTTTGGTGGGGCAAAGCCAGTGGGCGCTCTGCTTGAAAAAGTGGCTCAGAATAAAATAGGCACAGAAAATAACCATTCTGGGCAGGAAAGAAACCAGCCAAACTCTTGCCAAAATTTACTATTCTAAATGCCAACTTCTACTTTAAGGTAGCAACCACGATTTAGCCTTTCTGTGTTCTTGTCTTTTTAAGTAGAGCTTCCTGCTATTTTCTGAGAGGTGGAAACATTTCTATTAGCAAGTAGTTGATTTCATTTTGACAGAAGTCAGAATTTAAAACTGGCATCAAAACCCAGCCAGCCCACAGCCAGAAAGAAGAAAGTTAACACTGCCTATTTATATAGAGAGAGATCACTCAAATATATTGATGCCTTGTTTTCTCAAGAACAGAGTTAGGAAGCCTGATTGCATAATCTCTCCCATCTCATGACTTTTTGCCTGCTTCCATAAGGGCATGATGAGATGGTATTAGCCATTATTTGGAGCCTTCGCCAGAGCCTGCTTCCACCAAGAGCAGCACAGTGAAGTCAAGCAGCATTTCTGTGGTGTTCTTCCTCATCGTGTCTAATGGACTCTATCCACGTGACTTGAGCTGATCAAATCCCTGGGAAATAAGGCACTCACATGAAGCTCCACATGGTAACCATGTGGAGAATGTGGAAAAGATTCTTGTTTGAGGAGAGAAAGATGGAGCAGCTGGGATGGAACAAGTAGAGTTAAGCTTTTAAAACATTTTGAGATAGAAATAGGTATGCAGGCTCAGAAGATCATTCAGAAATACCAAAAATGATACAATCCACTCTTCAATGGAGAATGCTTTAAAATGACCAGTAAGACAAAAAGAACTGTTTTTCTCTCACATAGTTTCAAAACCTTGGGTAATGAAAACAGTTGCTTCTTTGTCAATTTCCCATGTTTAATGAAAAAGATACACAGTGATGCTATTAGCATAAAAATTGTGAATCAAAGCCCTCAAGCGCTGAAAATATGTAAAAATTATGTTTAGTTTTGGGACTTAACTTTGGGTCCTCAGTCTTTTTAAAACATGCTATAACGATCAGCTATTCTGATGTGTTGATCATATCTCTGTAAGGAAGGATGGAGAACAGTTGTTTAAGTTTGGGTATTAGAAAAGAATTTGATTATTAAGGGAAAGGGAATTGAAATTTGGGATGAACATCTAGAAGGAAATGCTCATAATTGAAACAAAAAATGAGCCTTAAAATACGTTCTGGGGACTGGCTCCATGGTCCAGAGGTAATGCACTGTTCAGGAGAAAAAGAGTTGAGAGACCCTCTCTAAAAATGAAACCAAAACACACTGGAAAGCAGACAAGAAAGAGAAGACTCATATCCTGATTATCCTTTACAGGAACCGGATTTGAGCCATGCCTGTAGCCATTTCTGCTCTGGAACTTTTCTGTTATGTGACCAAGTAGACCCAAAGTCTCACCTTTTGTGGTCAACACAAAGCAGCAAGCAGTTCAGTGTGAGCTGGCATACTCGGAAAAAGCTGGTAAGAGCACACCCAGAAAGATTGAAAGAGAGCACCTGAAGTGGTACGTAAGAGGAGTCTGAGACAGTACTCAATACATACTTCTGAAAGAACATGGTTTTAATAAAATAGTCTCAGTTACTGATTGCAGAAGAGTAAAAAGCCTGCAATAATTCATCACCTCAGTCACCTGTAGCTTAGTGAAGAAAATACACAAGTTCTTCATTGAAAAATATCGTTATGGAAGAATTTTGATATATACTGATTTTCAAAATATTTTTCAAACTGTCACTGTAGTGTAACTAGAACTGATTACTGACAGGAAGTCCCAGATGATGCATCTGCCCCTGCCTCTCAATGAGACTAAAGAACAATGGTTCATAAAAGGAGGGAGCAAATCACACATTCCCATCAGCAGTAATGAGTATCTGCCACATTTGCTGTTGTACTTCTCCAAATTACCCACTCTCTCACTGGTGATCCTTCCCCTACCCATCACCATGGTGTTATTATCTCTACCCCTTCAAAGATAAACTGAGAAATCACTGCTACCAAAAAACCCCCACCTAGTCTCTCTCTCTCTCCCTTTCTTTCCTTCTCCTTCCCTTTCCTCTCTTTCCTCCGTTTGTGCTATGTGCTTTAGAGTTACTCGGTTTTAGTGTTCTGTGTTGCATCTCTCACCTTCTAATTATAACCATGACTGTCTATCCCCCTAACAATTGGGTCATCGGAAAAGTCATGATGCATTTTGCATAGAAAAATATGTCGTGACTTTCCTGACAACCTAAATAGATTGCCAGCACTTTCAGGGCTGGTGCTGAGATATTTATTTTCGTATGACCTAACACATAGTAAGCATCCAGCATTGAGCATTCATTTCAGCTGAATGAAACAAAGAACAAGTCACTGAACGAGTGGTAGAGAAAACTGCAAAGGATTTTGGGAAGAGAAGAGTAGCTGATGGTTATGCGAGCTGAGTCAGGGGAATTCTTGAGGAATGAAACACAGAATGAATACAGAAGGCAGATGAGACTCATGGGGAAGTGACTTCCAGTTGAGGTTCTGGCCATGAGAAATAAATGTACTTTATTCACTGTAGAGCAGTGAATTTTTCAATTTTTTTGAGGCAGAAAGATCCAGAGCAGGTCAGAGACAACAAAACTGGAAAGTAAAGAGTCAGGGGTCACCAAATGCCAAGCTAAGCAGTTGCCTTTTCCTCTATTTAGGGTCTCAGAATTTCTTTTGGGTAGTAGGCAACATGACTAAGTGCATTACAAGTGGATCTGTGGAAGAATATTCAAAAGGTAGAAACCAATGACACATGGAAGGAAAAAGCAATTCTCCCTGTCAAGTTATGAATCACAGAAGTAAAACCATGTTTGGCTTTGGGAAGAAAAAAAAAACCCACACACACTAATTTGAGAGGCCGTTAGAAATTATTTACAAATTCAGCCATTTCCTATCCTATGCTTAGAGTTAAAACTCATCAAGATATGATCTGACCCACACAGCCCATTCTAATGTCTTCATCTCCCGCCAAACTGAACAGTTAGCAGTCATTACACGTCATCTCCATTGCCTCATCTCTGAGAAAACCTTGGTGTCTGGAACACCCTCCCAGCCACCCATCTCCTCCTGTCAAAAGTCTGACCTGCACTTCAACTCTAGCTTCTGATGCTGCCTCATCCATGATAGAAGTGCAAGTAAGAAGGTCACTCCCAAGTGAAACATGTCACTTCTGCTTCAGTCTTCTAGAAATCTCTTTCCACTTCAGATGTCTGCTTCATATGCATAGGGGTCAAGCTAATGACTACTCTCTTGGGTTTTCTGTATGGAGAAAGAATAAAGTGTGATGTACAGAAAGTGCAAGGCTGAACGCCTGGGTTATAGTTCTGTTCTGTGTGTTCTGGGCTGTACGGAACCTTAGTTTGCTTATAGACAAAATAAAGAGGTTGGACAATGTCACCTTGAAGGAGCTTCTGAGCTTTAACACTGTGTAAGATTAATGATGAGGACTTTGTATAACAGGGAGATAGATATACTGAGGACTAAATGCACAGCACTTACAGTGATGGGCACCTTGGAGAGAGAGACAGAGAGAGATTTTGGCTGTAGGGCATGTGTGCTCCCCAGAGAGAGACAGAGAAAGCAAGAAATCACTTCCCAGGGGGATGTCCATACTGCAATTCCTTCTCTTCCATTTTCCTTTTGGGATTTTGGGCATGCGCATGCGTGCGCACACACGCACGCGCACACACACACACACACACACACACACACACAGTGTGAATTTCAAGCTGCCGGTTCCAGGACTCAAACTGTGGTTGATCACCAGGGGAAATCTAGCACTAAATATTTATTGACTGACCAACTAAACTCTTCAAAACTCTTCACCTTCTTGGATCTTGGGTGATAATACTTGCCTCTGTTTCAAGCTGGCTGGGGGTAGTGCTCGGGAATCAGAGCTGACTGTTATTAAGGCAGTGACTGCAGTATTGCAGCAACTTTTCCAGCTTGAATGTGCATGTGCATTACCTGGGGAAAATGCAGATTCTAGTGCAGTGCATCTGAGAAATTTTCTTTTTTGTTTTGTCTTATTTTCCATAAGGCAAAAGATCTAGGTATTGGGAATACATAAAACTCCCTGTGCTCATGGACCTTACATTTTAGCAGGGGAAATAAAATAAACAAAACAAGACACATCTAGTTGAAATTCCCACTTAGGAAAATATACTTTTCATCATGTATTATTAGTTATCTTAAACTGGTTATTGTTTTCAATGCTACTCTCCTTGCCTTTAATTATAAATTGACATTACCATGTCTGTAATTATCAATTTCATAGTGGCCTATCTTGTGGAACCTAGTGATGAGTAGTTACATATGTTTGCACCAATGGCCTATTCATTCCCTTTAGCTACACTCTCAGACACACACATTTTAGGTTCACATGTGAATTGTCCACACCACTAATTATTAAAGTAGATATACCTTTCTCTTGTTGAATTCTGCTTGCCCAGTGATATTTAACTGGAATCATCAAGTCCTTTTTCCAAGGGAGAAATGCATAAGGCAAGTGGGTCATAATTCTGCTTGTTCACCAAATGCTTCTCATGAGAATCATTTAGAGGTTGAAATTTATGAGGATGCCAGCCACAGTCAAAGCTTTTACCACCTGGAGTTTTACAATTCTATTATATGTAAGCATCATGATTTTCCTCTTTGGCTTGATGATCACCTTAGCCAGGTGTTTCCTGAGTTTCTGCTCCCGTATTCTCTTACCATCAGGAGAGCTATTATTGCAGACTAGAACAGGGTTTCTTTCCAACATTTTAAGATACTGGATGTTTCTTCTACTTTGTGCTTGGTTCAAACAGAAAAGTGAGACATGATGTCCTCGTAGTAATTTGGAAATCAGACTCATGACTGTCACCTGGCTTTTCTCCACTTTGAAAACACATGGTCTTTTTCAAATACTCTACAATATGCATATATTATTTTCATAAATTAAAAATATTAAACTAAATAAATGACTTGTTGGGGATGTCTTGGTAAGTATGGTTATTCTTTGTTATGAAATGAAGTGACATTTTATAAAATAACCTTTGCATCTTTTTTGGCTAAAGGAGGAGACGTGAACCAAGGTTAGCCATGTGGAAGTCTGGCACCTTAACCACTATACCACCTGTCAGCTGCAAAAGGAGGAGATTCTAAGTCATCCCTTTTAATATAAAAACAAACAAAAAAATGAAGTAATGGGTATTACTAGAACTTTTCACTCTCTGCTTCTTAGAAAAGTTTCCCTCTTCCCTTAGAATTCTGGGAGGTAGCATGAAAATTCATATACTTCTGGAGGGAAAATCCCCATTCCAATCCCTCCCCTCGGTTTTTTTTTGTTTGTTTTTTTTTTTTTTTTAGTTTGTTTATTTTCTCCACGAGCAAGAGTGACAGAAGAGAAAGACAGATGGCACCCTCAACAGGGTCCAGATGCCATGACCCACCTCCACAGCCTCAGTCAGCCCGGGAGCGCAGATCTACCGATGCCCAGCATGTGTAAGAGGGTCTATGAACCAGAACCAGAACCGGCCCATGTGTGTCAGCCTCGTCCAGCATGTGCTCCAGCTCTGCGCCACCAGCTGGCTCCTCGACCTCTTAAAATCCCATTATCCTCTATCGATAGACGGGCAGAGAGGCCACCACAGATCCCAGCGAGGAACTTCACACAGTACAAGGAACCATAGCCTGTGGCTCAGCCCCAGCACAGGGCCTGTGGGTCTGTGAGACACCCAGCCTGGTGGAGCATTTCCCGCAACGGCAAGCACCTGCAGACCTGGCCTCCCTGTCAGTGCTCTGCTCAAATAGGAAGGCAGGATTCATCTCTCTAAACCAAAGTAGCCTTCGTGGTTCTACCAACCCAAAGGGTGAGCAAATCTCAAAGGAAGATTTCACTATTATTGGGAAAATACAACTTTAGGGATAGTAAATTTTATCTCTGCTCTCTTAGGTGTTTTCAGCTGGGTCTCGGTTAAACTGACATAAGACTTGGGACAAAAGCATAGGCAGTTAGCGTAATGGCTATGTCGCTGGACTCCCACGTAGTCGACCGCGGTTCACTTCCCGGACCCAGTGGCTTAAAACTCACACCGGGCGTGTGTGCATGCGTGTCCAAGATCCTAAAAAGAGAATGGAGGGGAAGGGATTGCGGCGTGACCATCCCCCCTGGGGGGTGATTTCTCGCTTTCTATCTCTCTGTCTCCCTCTGTCTGTCTGGCGAGCGCCCACGCCCTATAGCAAAAAACTCTCCAAAAAAAAAAAAATCACACTACCTACATAGTATCCTAAATCAGAAAAGCATCTGGGGAAATATTCCTCTCTCCAACTGTCATTCTCACATCACAGCAGATCTCAAGTCTTACCAATATTTTTTAAATGTACTTCCCCATTCCCATTACCATCTTTTGGTTTATAGGTGCCTTATTTCTCACCCATATGTTGACAATCAAGTGAAAATCTCTCCAAAAAAAAAAAAAAAAAGCAAAGCATAGGAGTTTTTTCAATAGAGGTTTTGCGTGACACTCAAGCCTTCATAAGAAAATGACTCAAAAAAGTGGCAAAAGAGAGGCAATTGTGGAAAAGTAAACTGCGTAAGATCAGGAGGTTAAAGGAAGATAAGATTTTTTTTTTTTTTTTGAGAGAGAGATTTTTGGTATAGAGTGTGAGTCCTTCCATAGAGACAGAGAGAGAGAAAGTGAGAAATCACCCCCCAGGAAGGACAGCCATGTCACAATCCACTCTCCTCTAGAGATGCACATGCGCCCAGTGTTGAGTTTCAAGTCTCTAAGTCTGGGTCTCAAACTGCAGTTGAACATGGGGGAGTCCAGTGCCTTAACCACGGCACCACCTGCTGGTCCCAAGGATTATTTTAACAAGGTCTCTCTGCATGGAATTCTCCGTCTCAACTTCCTATAATTGATGATACCAGACTTTCTTTCTGGAAAAGAAAAGGCATATTCCACGCAGAAAATTTAATTTTCTGCTTTCAGAAGGAAAAGGGAAAGGTCATATCGCTCTTCTTGACCCATTGGTCTTTTTTTGTTTTTTTCAAGTGACTTTAATTCAAAATAATCCTTAGGAAAATAAATATAAACAGAACCCTCTCAAATCTGTTTTTGGATGTTCCTGATGGCAGGTTCCCTCTAGAATATGATCTGCCCATCTCTTGTATCCTTCATCACAACTTCCTCCTGGCTGGCAATAATCTCTGGCACTCTGGGAAATTAAAAGAGGCAACTTTATGCACAATTACTGGTAACATTTCACTGTTCTTTTGTGATACCTGTTCAAAATATCTAGATCTGCATAAAGAAATAATCCAGAGGAGATAGCAGTATTAGCTAATATACTAATAACAGAAAATATCAACCTCATCAAAGTAGAGAGAGCTCTTACTACACATATCATCTAAGTCAGATCTACAACCTGAAAAAAAAAATGCAATCATAAGCTACAAGACTATCAAACACACAGAAAACAAGAAATGGAAGATCATTTGCTGACAATAACATGTTTGTTGATGTGCTTGATTGAGACAATATACAGTGTACTCTGGATGGAAAATCTCATTTTGTATGCTGTAATGATGTACAGTGAATGAATGCAAATAAATAAATTAATTAATAAAAATAAATAAATAAATAAAATTTCCCAACATGAATACACTGCATATTAATCCAGTTAATGATATTATCATACATGTTATAATCAATAGATAATTTTCCATTACTTTGTTCCTTAAATGTTTTACTTCTTTCTTTTTCTCTTTGATTCCTTTCTTCCCACAAATTATTCTTTCATTGGCTATGTTAAGATTACTTTTTTTAACTTATGAGATTGTTTGTTACCTGATTTTTAGTCAATACATTTTCCTTTAGAACTGTACCTCACAATAAAGAATGTCATAGACAACTCAGTATATTTAAAAAAAAAAAAAAGCTACAAGACTATCCATTCAATAATGAGGGAAAAATAAAGAAGACATGTTTCCACAAAATAGAAAATAAAATCAGCCAAGTGAACCAAAGATTTTTTTTTCTAAATAACTGTGTTTTAATGTAACATAGTTATGACTATATTTCACAAATCTATCCCTGTTTCATCTTTGTTGCTTTATCTGCAGTACCTAGTGAGGGAGCACTGCATTATCTGGACCAGATTCAGAATCTCTAAACTTCTCCTATGTCCATGGACCGCAATCATGTTTAAAGTGACACATGTACCCTATTATCTAAAGAAAAATAGAAGCATGGGACATTTTCTAAGGAAATTTGGAATAAGCATAATGGATACTGGACATAGTTTTCCAGATTATCTGCTGTCAGCCTTTCATTGCCTTTGAGTTATTTTACAACTCTGATCAATTGTAGGTAACTGATTAACAAGGCAAAATAACGGTCTACGGACAATTTTGGTCTATCACTGTGAAATGAATTGTTTCTAAAGAAGGTTCAATTAACTTCCCTTCCTCCAAATGGGAAGTCAGTTTTGCAGTCACTTGCAAATTCATTTCAATATTCCTGATTAATAAATGTGTTTGTTCTTTGGATTCTCTCTTGAATCAGTTGTAATAGCTTTCACAGTTCTCTCATTTAATTAATGAGTTAAATATAATTTTTGACATATGTTCATTTTATATTCATATGAGTCATAATGTTACATTTTTAGCAAATTATTCTTTCACAGATTTTTGAAACAAAATACTTCATCATTTTCAGACTGAAAAGAAGCTTTCAATTTTTACTTAAAATTGAATCTAGCCATTAGATTATATTTAAGGGTATCTACATACTCCTGTTATATATTCCAGGCACAATGCTCTAGTATGAAAGAATTATACTTCCTGCATAAATGGACTGATAACTCAAAGTCATTAAAAGAACTATTTTTTTCTTCAATGTCCCCGTTTTTGATGACTTTTGGCCAGGAATTTTTCCTGACTGTCTCTTTTCAAGGTTAAAGAATACCGGGGCCCAGTAAGTGGCAGTGGTAAAATGTGACACTCTGCAAGGCAATCCTACATGGGAGGGTTCCTGGTTCAAATGTAGAGATCCCCCTGGGTACTCGAGGCACTCATATATCCATTATATGAGGCTGCCTGAAAGCTTGGGGTGGACTCTGGCAACAGTCCATCATTGAGGGTGCTATCTCTACCTCCCTTACTCATGAAAAATTCAATTTAAGAAAAGGAAAGCTAGATAGAATCATAGAAAATGTAATTAATTTGGCATGTTCTGTAAATTACCACATCAAAGTTGATATGAACAGAATGTAATTGAAAACTAATGACAATGCAATAATTAGTATATACTGAATAATTTTATAATTTACATGTCAGAAAGTGATGGAAGAGTAGGGAATGACTTCTAGTCCCGGGTTTGGCTGGATGTGACCCCTTCGCTTCCACACATTCAGAACAAGGCAAAACTCTGACTCAACTAATATCTTGGGTATTAGTTGTCAATTTCTACAATGTCAAACCATTTCTACTACCTCAGCAGCCAATATTCTCTCAACCCAGTCTCTGCTGTCAATAAAAGATTTTTGAATGGTATTGATGTTTCCATACCAAAATATCAATAAACATTCAACATGTTATCTTTCGCTAAAAATCTCCTTATTTACTTTTTGCTAGAGGGAACATGCACTAACTGAAGAAAGACAGGGGTGGGAGGTGGAGTGAGAAAGCACCCCCTGGGGGAATGACTGTGCTGCAACCCATCCCCTCCATTCTCAGCTCAGGAGTTTAGGCCCTCACACACGTGCTCAGCATGTTTTCCAAGCTGATGTGTCTGGGACTTGAACCACACAGTCAGCCATGTGGAATTCAGCCACCTTGACCATGCTAGAAAATGGCAATCCACATAAATATTGTTAGTTAATATGTGACAAAAATCAAAGGCAAGTTAATGGAGAAACGATAGTCCTTTCAATGAATGTTGCTGGAACAACTGGTCATTCACATACAAAAACTTCAACTCAGATACAGATCTTAAACCTTCCACAAAAGTGAACTCAAAATGTATCACAGATGTAAATGTAAAGTGCAAAACTATGAAACTTCTAGAAGATAATATAGAATAAATCTACATGACCTTGGGTTTCACGATAACTTTTTAGACATACCACATAAATCATGATCTGTGAGAGAAAATTTGATTTAGAAATTTCTAATATGAAAAAGACATTGTCAAGATAATAAAAAGACAACCCATAGAGCGGAAGAAAATATTTTTGTTTGTTTGTTTGTTTGTTTGTTTTGGAGAGGTTTTTGCTATAGGGTGTGTGTGCTCGCCAGAAAGAGATGGAAAGCGAGAAAACACCCCCCAGAAGGATGGCCACGCTGCAATCCCTTCTCCTCCATTCTCTTCTTGGGATCTTGGGCACGCACGCACACGTGCCCAGCGTGAGTTTAAGCCACCGGGAACGGGACTCAAACTGCGGTCGACTACATGGGAGTCCAGTGACATAACCATTACATTAACTGCTGGTCCCAGAAGAATATATTTGTAAAACACACATCTGATAAAAGGCTTGTAGCCAAAATATATAAAGAACTTCTAAAACTCAAAAATTAGAAAATAGCAAAAATAAATAAATAAATAAATAATAAAAAAATAATTAGAAAATAGCCCAATTTTAAAAATAGAAAAAAGATATGAGGACATTCTTCACCAAACTATTCTGTATAATGTATGCAGTAGTGGGTACAGGACATCATGTATATCTTATAGTCCATAGATTGTTAGAAATGAACGCTCGTTAATTATGGGCTTCCGCTAATAATTTAGCAAACTGAGTTCACGATGATAGGAAATGTACCACACTACTCTAAGATGCTAATACTAAGGGAAATTGCCCAGAGGTGGAGGAAGAATGTATAGGGTATATCTTCTTTGGTTTTTATTTACTTTCTTTTTTTTTTTTTTTTTGGGGAGGTTTTTGCTATAGGGCGCATGCGCTTGCCAGACAGACAGACAGAGAGAGAGACAGAGAGACAGAAAGCGAGAAATCACCCCCTAGAGGGGATGGCCATGCCGCAATCCTTTCTCCTCTATTCTCCTTCCGGGACCCTGGGCATGCACGCACACATGCCTGGCGTGAGTTTAAATCACCGGGTCTGGGATTCTAACTGTGGTCAACTACATGGGAGTTCAGCGACATAGCCATTACACTAACTGCTGGTCCCTTATTTACTTCTTTCTAGGAGCAAGAGAGGCATAGAAAGAGAGAGAGCGCGCGCATCCTCAATAGGATCATGATACTGCAATCGACCCACAGTGACAGCCAGCCCCAGATCATGGCAGGGTACATCTGGAGTACTCAGGAATATGTGTCTGGATGCAAATGCAGAGAGTCTCACAGAGTATCACGTTTTATCTCTGAGCCACTATCCAAGTCCCATGAGAGTGAATTTTCTGCACAATTTTTCTGTAATCCAAAAACTGCTCTAAAACCAAAGTCTATTAAAAAATAATTGCAGAGTGATTAAAAGGCTTAACACAAAAGAATGAATCACTAATAGTGGAATACTGGCAGAGTTTTTGGATTAAGGAAGCTTCCCAGCATCTTTTAATTCACATCAAATGAGTATTCCTCCTATCAATATGTGATATTCCTGAGTACTGTAGAAGGATTTTATTTTATTTTGGTCTTTCTTCTTCAGATCTGTTCTTTATATCCATCTCTATCCCAGAATTATTTTACTTATTTATTTATTTGTTAGAAAGAGATTTTTGCTATTGGGTGCACATGCTCACCAGAGAGACATAGACAGAATGCAAGATATAGTGCCCCTCCCCTCAGGGGGGAGAGGGTCATGTTGCAATCCCTTCTACTCCATTCTCCTCTCAGGATCTTTGGCATGCATGCACACAAGTCCGAAGTGAGTTTTAAGTCACCAGGTCCGGACTCAAACCACGGTCAACTACGTGGGAACCCAGTGAGGTAACTATTACACCATCTGCTGATCCCAAATAAATACTAGTAGTGAGTCTGAAATCCTTTCATATTTCTCTGCACTGTTGCCATTTGTACACAGAAGGTACTATCACTCTCATTCCAAACTCAAAAGCCTGATAAAGACACTCTGTATCCCACCAGGCTCACCATTCTTGCTATCCCCATCATATTCAGCTTTGCATTCACTCTTCATTTTCTACTATAACATATATTCCAGGCACTTTCTCTAGCTCGGCCCCAGGAGTCCTGACCTTTTACTATTGCTTTGTATACTGTCTGGCATTTTCTTTCATATGCTTGGAGAGTTGTTCATTCAGTTTATTTACCCATTTTTAAATTGGATTGTTTATTTCTTTGTGGGTAATCTGCTTGAGTTCCCTCTATATTTCTGGTTATCAGTTCCTTATCTGTGACATAGTTGGCAAATAAATTTTCCCATTCCGAAGTTTGTCTCCTCACTCTAATTATTGCTTCTTTCACTGTGTAGAAGCTCTTTAGCCTGACATAGTCCCACTTGTCTATTTTAGAGATTATTGCCTGTGCTTTTTGAGGTCTTATTTAAGAAGTCTTTGCCTACTCCAGTGTCTCCAAGAGTTTCTTAGATACTCGTCATGTGATTCACCTTGCTACTTATTTGAATTAAAATAAAATTAGTGGCTTTAAGTGATTTAACTATTATCATCAGTCTGTAACAGTTATAAGAAATCTATTGCTACCATGTCTGTCTCTCATTCAATGATTATTATCTAGCTTCCCCCAAACAAGAATTACCTTTAATAAGTTTAGCAATTATTTTTTGAGACAATGTATTATTTATTTTCATACATTGAATCACTGTGTATTATTACAGCATATCAAATGAATTTTCCCATCATGAATCCACTGCATAAAGGTCCAGTCAAAGACATTGTCATAGACATTATAATCCACATATTTACTTCCATTTGGGGTCTCTTAAATGTTTTTCTTTCTTCTTCCCTCGATTCTCTCCCTCCCACCCTCCCCCATTTCTCACCCTCTTCTGTCTACACTGTCACCATTGCTCTCCATGCTTCTATACCTTCCAGTCATGCCGTTTCTGCCATAGAGTGCCGACATTCAGTATATATTGAGCAAATATTTTTAGTAATGATTCAAAGACTTGTGGAAGAAATAAAAGACTAATCGCCATTGCAAAATATTGTATCTTGTTTCTTTAACAGAAACACTGAAAAGGGAAATTACTCAAAACATTTTAGAGCCCAATTCTTGAAAAAAACATATTTATTGGATACACACTAAATACAAGTCACTGTGATGTATACAAAAATAAGAAAAGTATGATTAGCTATAACTCCATACTCTCCTCTTTATTCTGTTTGGAAAGGCAGAGCAAAGCAAAATCACCTTCTTTGGACAGAAGGAAATAAGGTCACACTTAAACAAT